>NW_028241744.1:0-55819 GCF_964263255.1 Lissotriton vulgaris
CCAAGTACTGGTCAACAGGAAAAGAAAGTAGTTTGCCCGGAATCAACCAATTTACAAGAATCGTGAAGCTGCGTTTGAAGGCTACCTCTCCGAGCTTGAGAGAGCGCAAACTGACCTAAATGTAGAAATACATCACACTTACACGTAGTAAGCACAAGTCATGAAGAGAAATGCCATGAGTGCTGGTAGTAACTACATCTATATTCTGACATGTGTAGTTAATGTAGAGATTTAAGTAGAAGTGGAGCTAATGCAGAAATGTGTGAAACTATATGATTTTATTAGACGTGATTATTCCTGAATCCATGTCGTGTAGCTGCTAAAATGTGAGATGGCATACGGTTAAACGTAGAACGTGGTAGGCCTCAGGGCCAGAGCTAGAAGGGAGGGGGAAGGTGGTTTATTTCACGACATGGATTGCACTAATGTTTTAGTAATAACGTTAATAGGCCATGATTTATAGATGTGTTTACCGAATAATAGACTAGGAGTACTAACATGCTATTAATTAAAGAAGAAGTTGAATGCTATAATCATTATGAGAAATGCTGTAGGCCTGAATTGTTTAAACAGTGATTTACACATACTGGTCTGGGCCGAGGAATGTTGCAAACTTAGTTGGAAGTCTATGAGAATTGGGGTTTTGGCTGCCGACGTCTGTCTGCAAGAGAAAGGGGGGATCCAATTATAATAGAATGAATAGAAGTTTGTTCTAGAGACGGACCAGACATGGAGGAGGGTTCCGGAATGTATTAAGGGGTATCAGCGGGCCGGAGAAGAGTCTGAGAAGCAAGGTCAACTCTAACCACGAAGCTTCATCATGGAAAAAGCCAGAAGCTACACCACGTGAGGGGCGTCTCACGAGGGGGGCGTCCCAAATGTTGTTATGTTTTTGCATTAGGGACAGCACCCCTGGGTGGAGTTAGAGCAGAAGCCTGAAGACCCTTTAGAGAGCGGATGGGTAGGCAGAGAGGGGTCATGACTGGAGAACTATAGGTTTTCACCAAGAGACTGAGAGTGGGTGACTTACCTTTGGGGTCATTCACTGCTGACACCTTTTGATAGGTTGGGACCTGGTTAAGTAGGGATACCATCTAGAGCAGGGTAGGGACAGCCTAACCTGTATTTTCCCTCTGGCTGTAAATGACTGAGAGATCACAATACGTGTCTATGCTAATAGCCCTTTTATTTTTAGAATTGGTTCTTGTAGTTTCCGTTGCTCGTCTGAGGGCTTTCAGAGAGCACATGTATGTAGTTGGGCCTGTTTATCTTGTGAATCTCATTCTGAGATGCCTGTATCTTCAACTTATATTGACTTTATAATAAATCTTTGAAAGCTAGAAGTTGTTTGTGATCCTTTGGGCGGAGTCCTTTATTGGGTGAACTGACTTGGTAAGAGATGCACTTTCTTTCCTCAATGACAGGCAACAAAGGTTCAGTCGACCAGACCGGGGTTTTAGATCAATAGTGATAAGGTATCGATCAAAATCTCGCCCTTCCAGTTGGTAGCTATAGAGGATGGTTGCCTTCTTGAGGAAGGTGATCTAGGCCAGGTTAGATTACCCCAAGGCCCCTAGAGACCGATGATCGGAAGAACCGCCCGCCGAAGAAGGACCGGATGACGTGAGCCAGAAAAAGCAGCAGTATCGGTCGAGAGTGAGTATAAAGGGTCATGCGTGCTAGATTGCGGTGTTTTTGTATTGTATCTATGTTGTAATGTCTGGCGGAGTTGAATGCCTGTAGAGAGACTGTGGAACAGGTTGTGAGCGCGCGCAACCGGTGGAAATCTTAAGCTCAAAGAGAGCTTAAGTGGTTCGGGTGTATCGGACACCCAGAGTAATTGTTAACTAGTGTGAAGGGGGTCATGAGGTACCATTGATCACCCGAGGGACCAGATAGGGGGAACGTAAGAGTGAGTGCGTGGGTAACGGACGCTGGTCGGAGGTTACTGAGTGTGTAAAGAACCTATCAGAGAGACGATAGACATCTCGTCAGTTGTGTTGACAATTACAAATAGACTGTGGACGTACAGTCGAGGGAAGTGACCGCTTGGTCGGAAGTAGTCATTTTTCGGTGTATGAATGGGACGCGTGCATGACCGCGAGGAGAGCTGAGAAAGGAGGGGTGCTGCTGCGAAGCGGAGACTAGTGACGTCAGAAAGTGCCGCGCTGGGATTGGCCGGCCGGTGAAAGACCGCGCTGCGATAGGCCAGCTAGCAAAGCCGCGCTAGGATTGGTGGATTGTCATCAGGAAGTAAACAAAGTATTCAAGCTGGAAATTTTGCGCATAATTATGAAGTGTTTTAAATGGTTAAGAGCGCTGTTTAAAAGAGAGAGGCGGAGATCTTATGAAGGGGAAGAAGCCCCGCCGGAGGGTACGCCGGCTTATTATATGGCGGCAAATGTTGGGCTGCACACAATTCTGTGGATCTCAGAGTGGAGTAAGATTACAGACGGAAATGAGGAACTCACGTTCCCGAAGTACGGGACGTTCAGATTAGAGGTGTTACACCGATTAAAAGCAATTATGACCGCAACGAGACCCTTGCCTAGACCGACCCAGTTTGAAGCCCTTAATGCATGGATTAGGGCAGCGCATGAAAAGAACATGAACAGACGACAAGAAAGGGTGAAACGATCGGTAAGGGTAGTACAAGATGCAAAGTGGGATGCGGATGCTAAAAGATGGAGAGTGCATAACATAGAAGTAAATAAATTGTATCCAGTGTTAGAGATGCCCGGGAACAAAAGCCCCCTAGAAGAAGATGATGAGAGCGAGACAGAGGACAGCTTGATAAACAGATTATTGACAGACAGGCCACCCCCGTATAACAGAGCAGGGGGAGATGTCGAGAATAGAGAGAAAGGGGGGGGCAATGCAGGAGAGCATGGGCCGCTTCCCAGTCCCGATTGGGATCCCGCTGCGAAGAAAGAACTGTCCCAGCCTAGCCAAGTGCAGCAGGTAGTCGGGAGGTTTGTGGTGCAAAGGGCGCCAGAAACGGAGTGTGCCACATCCTACGCATTACCCGATGCACTACAGGTACCTGTTACCATAGGTCCTATAGTATCGATATATGACCCAGAGAGAGCTAGGGGGGATGAACGGGTACGGAGGGACAGAGAAAGAGCAGAGATGGCAAGGAGGAACGATACGATTAACTCCCCAAGCCTGTTGCCGATACCCAAAGATTGGAGCACCCCAGTACACACAGCAGGAGATCCGGGGGGCCATAGATGGCCAGAAGATATGAGGGGATCAGGACGGAAATCCTTTCAGGAGCTAAACGAGTGCATGAAGAAGTGGGATGAGGCAGTTGAGGCTCACAAGAGCATCATAGCTGCGGAAACTGGAAGAGAAAGTCAGGATAGCAGAGCCCGGACTCACTGCGGGGCTGAGGAGAGCAGCCCGGAGTGGGACGGGAGGGAGAACGCTAGTAGGGGAGTCACCCATTGGGCCCGGAATGGAGGTAGATCAGGCCTAGAAAACGGGGGTCGAGAAAACGGGGGGGTGTCTCGCCCAAAACATAACGAAGGAGACCGAAGGACTCGAGAGTATAGAGACAGCTTTAAGTGTATCCACTGTGTGCCCGGCAACAGAGAACAGAATGGAAGTTGCGAGAGGTCGCACCATAGTCCCTGTGATGACGGCCATGAGCGAAGTCCAGGGAATATGGGGAACCAGGAAGGATCGTATCAGATACTGAGTGATACTAGACCGAGAGAGAGTGGAGACCGGAGAGAGGATAGCAGAGAGGCATACTGCGAAAAGAGAGAAGAGAGAGAGAAGGGACAAAGTAAGATTGGGGGTAACAGGCCCGTATTCCATCACCTTCCAAGATCGGATGGCAGAGCATGGGACCTAGAGAGGTGGGAGCAAGGGAGAGCACTCCTTAACTCTCCCGAATCCAAACGTAGGGCCCGGAGTTGGGATGGGAGAGAAACCTGTGAACCTCCCTCGAAAGAGATATTGCGAGCTGAGATAAAAGCCAAAAGACTCGATGTCTCCAGCTTAAGGTCAGATCTGGATGACATGGTAGATGGTACCCTGCCCTTAGAAAGAATGGAAATGTATGAGCAGGATGAAATTCTGTTCATGGCAAAGGACGTAACTCGAAAGGCGAGAGAAATTCATGAGAAATTAGTGGAACTAGCAGGCAAATATATGGTGGACCTGTCAAGGACCAAAGCATTACAGGGTAACCACAGGCTACATTACACAGATCGAGACCTAGATGAGAGGAGAACCATCGGATTGAAAACACACATAAGGGAGCTGATCACGGGAATAAGGACATGGAGGGCCCTAGATAAGTGGGAGGAGAGGTGGTCCAAGAAAGGGACTGTCAGGAGAAGTACACTCGGGACGACACCGGGAAGACAGCAGGGAGTAGAGGCATACCCTTTGAGGGAAGTTGCAAATGGGACCTATGTCCACGTCCCTTGGAGTAGGGGAGATTTAGCTGCTTTTACCACTTCCTTCCCGAAATTGCGGGAAAACCCAGTGGAGTGGTACAAGCAAGTTGAGAGATTCGTAAAAATCTCAAAGGTCCTATGGATAGATCTGAACACGCTGTTTGACATTGTAGTGCCTGGAGATTTGTGGACGGCATGCAAGGTTAGCGCTGAGTGGCCCATAACTGAGCCAGAGAGAGATGCTAAGACTAATGGGCCGTCTGAGATTGTAATGGCAAAATTCGAGAGAGTAATGACTTGGCTGAAAGATAAAGTGCCAATGCAAGACATAGATTGGGTCAAAATAGACCGAACAAGACAGGAACCCAAAGAGACAGTTCACGAATACTATGAGAGATTGCTGAAGGCGTTTAAACAGTATAGCGGTCTGGATGTAATGGATCCAAAGGACATAGGGCAATTTGTGTCCAAGTTCGTCTTGGGCCTGAGACCGGATATTAGTTTAATGATTCAGCAGCATTTGATTTGTTGGCAAAATAAGCCCTTAGATGAAATCCTGAGATATGCCAGGTATTGCTGTGATGAAATAGACTCCAAGGCTAAGAAACTAAAGGAGAAACTGATGGTGGTACAGATGCAGGCAGCGGGGAAGGGGGGACAGCAGCAACAGCAACCAGGAGCAGGTACTGGGGGAAAGAAACAGTACAGTCAGAACAAGGGCAATGAGGAGAACTCCACCTTTAGACCCAGGATAGATATAGCTGCCTTAAAGAAAACGACTAGGTGCCACCAGTGTAACGAGGTGGGGCATTGGAAACGCGAGTGTCCCTATAATGTGGAGATAGGAGAACAAGAGGTAGAGGAGGAAGAGACCCAGAGTGCACCTACGAGAGGGGTAACACAGTACCAGGGAAAGGTGCTCAAAGGGGGGGGGCCTCCTCCCCGAGCCCAGTTCCCGCAGGCGCCCAGAATAGGGACTATGGGTAAGACATATAGACAGATGCCCCTGTTTGTCGGAGGAGAGGAATGCTATTATGTGGACCCACTAACTGGACAGAGAGTGGAAAGGGATGACTGCACCCTCGGGGCAGCCTTAGAGGTGGATCAGAGGGGACCCTATGTTGAGGCCGAAGTGGCGGGGTTCCCCACGACATTTCTAGTGGACACAGGAGCCACTCGATCCACGATCAGATCAGCCACAGTTCCAGGCCTGCCCATGTCTGGAGAGACCATACAAGTAGTGGGGGTCGCTAACAGGAGAATGACCAGCCCACTGACTGAGCCCGTGCAGGTGAAAATAGGGAAGTATAGTGATGAGCACCAGTTTGTGGTTTGCGATTCTAGTCCTGTATGTCTGCTAGGAAGGGACCTTTTGTGCAAATTAAACTGCACTATATACTGCACACCACAAGGAGTGGAGGTACTGACTAATGACGATGATGCAGACTTTAAAGTCGCAAATTCCAGAATATGTGTGGAGTTGTATCCCACGCTGACAGTAGATGAGCTCCCCTGGGATCTGAGAGAGACAGTAGCTCCAGAAGTGTGGGATTTCACTGGGGAAGAGATTGGGTTGGTGAAAGGGGTGGACCCAGTGAAAATTGTAGTGAAACCGCATGCTGAGTTTCCAAGAACACCTCAATATAAATTGACTCCAGAAACGATTGCAGGCATAAAACCCGTGATTGAGTCCATGATTAAGCAGGGAATACTGAAGGAAATCGTGGGTAGTCCATGTAACTCCCCGATTATGGGTTTGCAGAAACCAAATGGGAAATTCCGGATAGTGCAGGACCTCAGAAAGATTAATAACATAGTCGTTTCATGTTGTCCAGTGGTACCGAATCCATCAGTGATACTGTTTCAGATACCGTTCCAAGCAGAATGGTTCACTGTAATTGATCTTTGCCAGGCTTTCTTTTCGATCCCTTTGGACGAAGAGAGCCATTTTCTTTTCGCATTTAAGCTGGAAGGTCGCGTCCTAACATGGTGTCGTATTCCTCAGGGGTATAGAGAGAGCCCATCGATCTTTAACCAGCTTCTGAAGAAAAATCTTGAAAGTCTAGTGCTGCCCCAGAGGTCAGTTCTGGTCCAGTACATAGACGACCTTCTTGTGGCGTCAGAAACAGAGGAAGCTTGCAGGGAAGACTCTATTGCGTTGTTAAATCACCTAGCTGAAAATGGGCACAAGGTGTCCCCGGGAAAATTGCAGTACTGCCTGACAGAGGTGCAGTACTTGGGACACAGAATTGAGAAAGGTAAACGAAAAGTGTCACCAGACAGGATAGAGGCCATCATGAAGATGAATGCGCCTAAAACACAGAGAGAAGTCAGGATGTTTCTAGGGATGGTGGGATATTGCCGACAGTGGATTGCAAACTTTTCACTGAAAGCAAAACCCTTGCAAAAACTGACGCACAAGGAGGTGAGTGATCCG
The DNA here is from genome assembly GCF_964263255.1 of Lissotriton vulgaris. Taxonomy (NCBI): domain Eukaryota; kingdom Metazoa; phylum Chordata; class Amphibia; order Caudata; family Salamandridae; genus Lissotriton; species Lissotriton vulgaris. Next base: position 6,850 of record NW_028241744.1, read on the forward strand.
GTACCATGGGACAAAGACTGTTTGATGGCGTTCCTACAGCTGAGAGAGGACTTGTGTCGTGCTCCGGCTCTGGGAATGCCAGATTACGATAAACCATTCTTGCTCTACTGTTGTGAGAGAGAGGGTTGCGCGCTGTCTGTGTTAGTCCAAATTCATGGGAATGCCCGTAGACCAGTCGCTTATTTCTCGGCTACTTTAGACCCAGTAGCCGCAGCGTTGCCCGGATGTCTCAAATCCGTTGCCGCAACAGGTGTCAGCATTGAGAGGTGTGAAAACATAGTCATGGGGCATCCGTTAGAGGTGCATGTGCCCCACTCTGTTGAATTGTTGATGACCAGGACCAAAACACAGCATCTGACGAACAGCAGGCTCACGCGCTATGAGCAAGTTATTCTTGCTGCAGAGAACGTGACCCTCAGGAGATGCTCTGTTTTAAATCCTGCTACCTTGATGCCACTTCCAAACGATATTGAGGATGATGATGAATGTACAGACCATGACTGCCTCGATGTGACTGAACTATGCACCAAACCAAGACCCGACATCGTAGATGAGCCACTGACTGACCCAGATGAAATTTTCTTTGTCGATGGCTCATGTGTAAGAGACGAAGTTGGGCAGTTGAGAGCAGCTTACGCTGTTTGTACAATTACTGGAGTTGTGGAAGCTGGATGCCTGGAAGGAGTACACTCCGCTCAGGTGGCCGAGATTATTGCCCTGACGCGTGCCTGCCTGGCAAGCAATCAAATCCGAGTCACCATATACACTGACAGTCAATATGGTTACGGGGTAGTTCATGATTACGGGCAGTTGTGGTCTCAAAGAGGTTTCATGACCTCTTCAGGCTCTCCCATTCGCAATGGAGAGTTTGTGCGCCTGTTGTTAGAGGCGTTGCAATGTCCAGCAGGTATCGCAGTTGTGAAGTGCACCGCACATACCAGAAATATGGACTTCGTGTCACAGGGCAATAGGTATGCCGACGAAGTCGCGCGGTATTGCGCGGAAACAGGGTACTCTTTCACAGAGGTGGAAGTGGGTGGAATAAATGTAAGGACTGAATTAGCCATGATATTAGAAACTGTTGATACTTGGGACGAACTGAAAGACATGCAAGAAAATGCTCCTGATTGTGAAAAAGAAACATGGCAAAAAGCAGGATGCGTGGTGGGAGAGGCCCATTTCTGGGTCTCAGCAGATGGCAGAGCAGTGTTGCCCAATGAGATGGTGAGCCCAATGGCCAGACACATACATGGTCCTGTCCACTTAGGAAGAGATGCTATGCTGAGAGTGTTTAGACAGACCTGGTACAACCCTAAGTTCAGAGTAGCAGCTGAAGCAGTGTGCCAGCGTTGTGTGACGTGTTAGCAGTTGAATGTAGGGAAAAAGACACCAGTTGCACTAAGCCACATAGGGAGGTCTGGAGGTCCATTCAATCGAATGCAGATAGACTTTATTGAAATGCCAAGGTGCAACCGCCTCCACTATGTCCTGGTGGTTGTTTGTGTATTCTCCAGATGGGTTGAGGCATACCCTACACGTAGGTGCGACACCCTCACAGTAGCCAAGTTACTGCTTAGGGAGCTTATCCCGCGCTTCGGGGTGCCGGCCTCTTTGGAATCAGATAGGGGAACGCATTTCAACAGCGAGCTTGTGAAGATGATTTGTGCGGCTCTGAATATAGATCAGAAATTACATTGCAGTTACCGACCAGAAGCCTCAGGAATTGTGGAGCAGATCAATGGCACCATCAAGGCCAGAATCGCAAAAGTGTGTTCATCAACATCCTTGAGTTGGCCTGACGCTTTGCCATTGGTCCTTATGAGCCTCCGTAGTACCCCAGACAGAAGAACGGGGCTGTCACCACATGAGGTGTTAATGGGGAGAGCAATGAGGTTGCCATCTGTCCCAACTACTGCACTGTTAAATATCACAGATGATATGATCCTGGACTATTGTAAGGGGCTGTCTGACGCCATTCATTCTGTGTCCCTTCAGGTGCAGGCTGCCGAGGTTCCATCGTGCCAGGACCCGTGTCATGACCTGTTGCCTGGGGACTGGGTCCTGGTGAAAAAACACGTGAGAAGAAGCTGCCTGGATGTTCGTTGGCGTGGGCCTTTCCAGATCATCTTGATCACGAACACGGCTGTGAAGGTGGGAGGCCTGCCCAATTGGATCCACGCGTCACATACGCGGAGGGTTCCAGCACCTCTGGAAGAAACAGCTCCTCTCTCGGATAGACGTCCAGCTGCGGACCGAGAAGCCATAGAGGGGGCTAGCCAAGCTGTAGAGGTGCCAGCGGAAGCAGGGAACGAGTCTGACCAAGCTGAGGACGGTCAGTACAGCAGCGAGACAGACGACGCTACTGAAGGAGAAAGTAGCTGGGAGTACGAGTCAGACACTGACAGGTCTGACAGAGAGCGTGAACAAACCAGAAGAAGAAGGAGTAGAAGGGTACGTGGAGAAGCTGATTGGCCGCAAAGAAGGAGCTCTAGCCTGAGGTCAACTCCGGAGAGAACCCTTCCTCCGATATCAGAAGACTCAGACCCGGAAGAAGGTGCTCAGGGCGCTGAAGCACCGGACTTGAGGAGGTCAAGAAGAGTGCGTGTGCCTAACAGAAGATACTCCACCCCTGAGTGGACATATCTGGCGACAAATGTCTTCGAAACCGGAGACAGGGAGGATCCGAGCGGTGGTAGTGTCCAGTTCTGAGCCCATCGTCACAGTGGAAATAAGACTGTTAGTACCCGGAGTCGAACAAGAAGGGTCACTGACATTCATGCTCCCCCGACCTCCCCGCCTCAGCAAGCTAAAGCACATGTTTCTCACAGAATTGCAATTCCCCGATTTTGGTACAAAAATAACAGCCCATGAAGAGCACAATCTTCGTTTGGAAATATTGAACTTTGCTATCGAAGCTGCAGGCGACCGCCTGATAGTGGATGCTTAAAAGACTTTGTAAATAAGCGAGAAGAAAAGAAGATTACCTAGCGCCCAGGAAGCAGAGAATCGTAGGGACTTTCCCTGAGTTGATGGAGAAGGGCTAGGGTTGTCTATATTGAACTGTTAAAGGACTTTTGCGAAGAAGGTTGTCAGCTTCCAGTTGTGTGGTTCTAAAGGCAAGAAGAGTAAAAGAGACTGTAAAGGAACGAAAAGAAAAGAACTTTGTGCTGAGTTACAAGAGAGCCATACTGTCTGACGAAATGGAAGCCGGCACCCAGAACCGCAGAGCTAAATGTATAATAGGCACACTAATAGTAGGAGTGATAATATTAATAGCTTTAGTGGTAACTGTTTCCTATGTAGAGGGACGTGATGAGGAGGCAAAGGTAACCGATGTGAAATCTGTACAGACGCTTACCCCCACCGTTGCTGGGGAGAAAAGGGAAAACACTCGAGAAAAAGCGTTATTAGCTGCAGAAGCCCGCAGGTTACATGTAGATGAGTCCCAAGGTGACTTTAGGTCAAATGCTTATGCTAAACTTCTATATGAATACGTGGATGCCATGGAGGTTAAGGACTGCTATGTTTGCATGCAGTTGCCGGCGTCTGTAGATGAAGGCATTCGATATCATCACCTCCCGCTGACATATGGCATTACATGTAGCTTGTTGCTTAGTATATTTTATGGGAGAGATAGTTTCGAATATTATTTCTCCAATTATGATGCAGTGTTACCAGAAGTCCCAAATTATAAACAAATGAATAAATGGGACTACTGGAAAAGTGAAGACAGGTTGGCGAAGTTTTTCATTCCTTGGATTACCTTAGATACTTCACATGCCCGTAGAAATAATCTGACATGCAAGGTGTTAGAAGTCGAGAAGAAGTTCATAGGGCAGGTGGATGATCGAAATAGGAGACAAAAGATTTTGAAAAAATCAGGACAATGGAAAACAGATTGGACCGAAGAAGAGAAGGCACACAAGAGAAAGGGTAGTAATGGTCCAATAGCTTTAGATAGAACGCAGAGAGGAAAGTTATGTCTTCATAGAGCCAAAACGTATTACGAAAATGTATACGTGGGAGAAGTTAGCTGTGAACATGCTTTCAATTTAGAGTACTATACCAAGGACTTCCTGAAGGGAATGCAAGCGATTCCAAATGTATATTTTGTATGTGGAAGAAATGCCTACGTGAGGCTACCTGACAACTGGTATGGCTCATGTTACTTGGCAATCATCTTCCCCAAAATATATCATGGCCAAGATTTAGAGATTATCGAGGGCAAGACATCATCGAGAGGAAGGAGAGAAATAGGAGGTGCAGAAATGGTTGGAGATGTCTTTGGAGCTGTGTTCCCTATTTTGGGATTAATCCTTAATGATGTAAAAATTAGACGACTAGCAACAGTCGTAGACAGGTTGTCTGCCAGCACTGCCCAGTCCTTAATGCTGGTAGAAGGAGAGATGCAATCGATAAGGGCTATGGTTCTCCAGAACCGTCTTGCATTAGACGTCCTATTAGCAAAAGAGGGCGGAGTCTGTAAGGCTTTGAAGGTCCAAGAATGTTGTACTTACATTCCAGACAATTCAAAGCCCCTTGAGAAAGTTATTAGGAACATAACTGATATTCACAAGGAGATAGAAGACCTAAGTAGAGAAAATGTCTGGGAAAAGGTGGGCCATGGAATGAGTGAAGCTGGAAGTTGGCTCACCACCTTAGGCAAAAGCTTTGTGTGGTCTATCCTAAAACCTATCATCATAATATTGATCTGTGGGATCGTGTTATGGGGATTGGTAAGGGTATTCAAATGGTACCGAGCAAGAAGGTCAGAGAGAGTCCAGAGGGAACAGCTGCAGAGATTGGCTGCCATACAAGATAGTCAGTACAGGAGTCTGAGGGCTCTGGAGACGCAGAAACGAGTTATGCTAGCAATCACTGCAGTTTAAATGTTAATGATGACCCCGAGAGGTCATCAAAGGGGGGAACTGAGAGAGCGCAAACTGACCTAAATGTAGAAATACATCACACTTACACGTAGTAAGCACAAGTCATGAAGAGAAATGCCATGAGTGCTGGTAGTAACTACATCTATATTCTGACATGTGTAGTTAATGTAGAGATTTAAGTAGAAGTGGAGCTAATGCAGAAATGTGTGAAACTATATGATTTTATTAGACGTGATTATTCCTGAATCCATGTCGTGTAGCTGCTAAAATGTGAGATGGCATACGGTTAAACGTAGAACGTGGTAGGCCTCAGGGCCAGAGCTAGAAGGGAGGGGGAAGGTGGTTTATTTCACGACATGGATTGCACTAATGTTTTAGTAATAACGTTAATAGGCCATGATTTATAGATGTGTTTACCGAATAATAGACTAGGAGTACTAACATGCTATTAATTAAAGAAGAAGTTGAATGCTATAATCATTATGAGAAATGCTGTAGGCCTGAATTGTTTAAACAGTGATTTACACATACTGGTCTGGGCCGAGGAATGTTGCAAACTTAGTTGGAAGTCTATGAGAATTGGGGTTTTGGCTGCCGACGTCTGTCTGCAAGAGAAAGGGGGGATCCAATTATAATAGAATGAATAGAAGTTTGTTCTAGAGACGGACCAGACATGGAGGAGGGTTCCGGAATGTATTAAGGGGTATCAGCGGGCCGGAGAAGAGTCTGAGAAGCAAGGTCAACTCTAACCACGAAGCTTCATCATGGAAAAAGCCAGAAGCTACACCACGTGAGGGGCGTCTCACGAGGGGGGCGTCCCAAATGTTGTTATGTTTTTGCATTAGGGACAGCACCCCTGGGTGGAGTTAGAGCAGAAGCCTGAAGACCCTTTAGAGAGCGGATGGGTAGGCAGAGAGGGGTCATGACTGGAGAACTATAGGTTTTCACCAAGAGACTGAGAGTGGGTGACTTACCTTGGGGGTCATTCACTGCTGACACCTTTTGATAGGTTGGGACCTGGTTAAGTAGGGATACCATCTAGAGCAGGGTAGGGACAGCCTAACCTGTATTTTCCCTCTGGCTGTAAATGACTGAGAGATCACAATACGTGTCTATGCTAATAGCCCTTTTATTTTTAGAATTGGTTCTTGTAGTTTCCGTTGCTCGTCTGAGGGCTTTCAGAGAGCACATGTATGTAGTTGGGCCTGTTTATCTTGTGAATCTCATTCTGAGATGCCTGTATCTTCAACTTATATTGACTTTATAATAAATCTTTGAAAGCTAGAAGTTGTTTGTGATCCTTTGGGCGGAGTCCTTTATTGGGTGAACTGACTTGGTAAGAGATGCACTTTCTTTCCTCAATGACAGGCAACAAAGGTTCAGTCGACCAGACCGGGGTTTTAGATCAATAGTGATAAGGTATCGATCAAAATCTCGCCCTTCCAAGCTCTAAATGTTTAACTTTGACGCCAATCTTTTCTTCTTTTTAGGTCGAGCTGGCCTCGCCTGCGCACATGCTCAGTCGAGCTCACGAGATTTAATGATTTAGGGAGGGTGTCAGATGTGGGCTTTAAGCCCTGCCCTCTTTCCCATTGGCTGGCGTCACCGTTGATGCTAAATGGTGGCCAGCCATTGGGAAACAAGTGTTCATGACGTACAGTTTTCCTTTTACAGACGGCCCACTTGGTTGGGCTCATCTGACTTCCTTCTGCCGCAAAAGGTTTCTAATCTTTACTAATCTTTACAGTTACTAATAAAAAGCGTTTCAATGAAGGGAACAATAAATCACACGTATCCTGCACTCCCTGCAGTGTTTGGCGGAGCAGCCCCCGCCTACCCCGCACTGACCCAACTCTCCCCATAGGCCATAGCCTGCCCTCCCTGCTCTCCCCATCTGAGAAACTCCCTTCCTCGGACGGCCCTCTCCCTCCTCTCATCCCTTGATCAAACCAAAGGCTGCCTCTTCCTTAGGCGCCCAAGCCAGTGTCCCCCCCCCTCCCCCCCCACCGCTCCCGCTTGCACGCCCCGTCTCCCTCCCACGCTGCGACCTCGCCAGATCCACGGAGCCATCAAATCCCCGCTCCCCCAGCAAACCTTCACCAAAGGGGGGGGGAGCAACCCTTCTGTCGGGTACTTCCCGTTCGGCTTAGGATTAGCTGGAGGTACCGACGGACAGGTGAGGTTGGCTTTCACAGTCTAGGGCGCAAGCTAGTGTTTACGGACATTTGCGGCGGTTGAGCATTAATGCTATTTTTCTTACTGAGGCACGTATGACTACTGAGTTATGCGTCTACAACGAGCGAGTACGGCTGTATGGGGAAAATGACCGATTATTAGCAGTTGAAGGATATTGTTACTGTGAACTTGAATGACAGCTTTCAATACTCCAAGCTTCTGTATTTGCCACAGCAGCACCAATATACCAAATTACATACAACATATCATTAGTAAATTCACTGTACTTCATTTATGCACCTAATGCTATGAGTTTAGGTTCATTTACCTAAGAAGTGAGGAGTTATTAGCGCACACATCAAGAGGTTAAGCTTCAATTAAGTTGTTGTCTTTCTTTGTAGATTAAGTAACAAGGTTGTGAGCTCTTTTCTTTTAAAGGCAGGGTTATTCATGCAGACCTCTGCCTTTTCCTATCCACACACAGAGCGGGGCCTCATCACCTGAGCAGTTGCCAGGAGAGGTGAGGATTGCTCCCATGATATAATGGGTGAGTTCACCAATCTCTTTTAAAATATTGTTAGCAAATTGCTATTTGACTATTGCAAATTTAATGATAATGTATAGGTGTTATTAGGCTTGATCGTTAGAATCATATATATTGCACTGTTTTCTATTTCTCTTTGGGAATCTTCTAGGAAAGAATATTTGTTTCCTGTGAAAATCATCCTACATATCGGAGTCACAGAATATGGTAGGATGGATCACACCAACCATTTTTATTTCAACTTTTTTCACCACACATTTTCTTCGTCGTAATTTGCAGTAGTGTAATCTCCAGTCCTGAAGAAAGCCAGTGGTTAATATTACCAAAAATGGCTGAAACATGTAGACCTGTGTAACCAACTGATGATAGTTATTATGTCAAACTATCCACACTCTGTTTTTAACCTTGAAACTGTGGTAAGCACATAATAAAAGTTGTCTTTGTTACCATGGTAATCAATTTTAAATTGCATCTCCTATTTTCGTTATACTTATAATCACTGCAATACCTGTTTTTCAGCACCACCGTTTCCAAAAAACATCTATGGCCTGATCCATCATTGGTATTATGGAATGGTACAGTTCTCGATTCTACAAGGAGAGCTGTCCTACTAAGTACCAGCCTTTCCAGAGGAAACTGACGATTGCTGACAGAACCTGCAGTTCGGGGAGCTGCTAGCTGAACGCCCGCTGTGTTCCTGCCGCCCGCAGCCGCACCACCAAGATCTTCAGTGTGGCCGCTGAGAGGCGTGCAGGACTACAATCCCCATAATTCCGGGCGGCCTGTTGCTGGGCATGCCCACATCGCGCTAGGAGGCGCATAAATCCAGGGACAGCCCCTGCTGAGCGGGGAGCCTTTCCGGAGGAAACTGACGATTGCTGACAGAACCTGTAGTTCGGGGGAGCTGCTAGCTGAACGCCCGCTGTGTTCCCGCCGCCCGCCGCCGCACCACCAAGATCATCGGTGTGGCCACTGAGAGGCGTGCGGGACTACAATCCCCATAATTCCGGGCGGCCTGTTGCCGCGCATGCCCACATCGCGCTAGGAGGTGCATAAATCCAGGGACAGCCCCTGTTGAGCGGGGAGCCTTTCCAGAGGAAACTGACGATTGCTGGCAGAACCTGCAGTTCGGGGGAGCTGCTAGCTGAACGCCCTCCTCTGTGTTCCCGCTGCCCGCCGCCGCACCACCAAGATCTTCGGTGTGGCCGCTGAGAGGTGTGCGGGACTACAATCCCCATAATTCTGGGTGGCCTGTTGCCACGCATGCCCACATCGCGCTGGGAGGCGCATCAATCCAGGGACAGCCCCTGTTGAGCGGGGAGCCTTTCCAGAGGAAACTGACGATTGCTGACAGAACCTGCAGTTCGGGGGAGCTGCTAGCTGAACGCCCGCTGTGTTCCCGCCGCCTGCCGCCCGCCGCCGCACCACCAAGATCTTCGGTGTGGCCGCTGAGAAGCGCGCGGGAGTACAATCCCCATAATTCCGGGCGGCCTGTTGCCGCGCATGCCCACATCGCTCTAGGAGGCGCATCAATCCAGGGACAGCCCCTGTTGAGCGTGGAGCCTTTCCAGAGGAAACTGACGATTGCTGACAGAACCTGCAGTTTGGGGGAGCTGCTAGCTGAACGCCCGCTGTGTTCCCGCCGCCCGCCGCCGCACCACCAAGATCTTCGGTGTGGCCGCTGAGAGGAGTGCGGGACTACAATCCCCATAATTCCGGGCGGCCTGTTGCCTCGCATGCCCACATCCGCTAGGAGGCACATAAATCCAGGGACAGCCCCTGTTGAGCGGGGAGCCTTACCAGAGAAAACTGATGATTGCGGACAGAACCTGCAGTTCGGGGGAGCTGCTAGCTGAACGCCCGCTGTGTTCCCGCCGCCCGCCGCCGCACCACCAAGATCTTCGGTGTGGCCGCTGAGAGGCGTGCAGGACTACAATCCCCATAATTCCGGGCGGCCTGTTGCCGCGCATGCCCACATCGCGCTAGGAGGCGCATCAATCCAGGGACAGCCCCTGTTGAGCGTGGAGCCTTTCCAGAGGAAACTGACGATTGCTGACAGAACCTGCAGTTCGGGGGAGCTGCTAGCTGAACGCCCGCTGTGTTCCCGCCTCCCGCCGCCGCACCACCAAGATCTTCGGTGTGGCCGCTGAGAGGCGTGCGGGACTACAATCCCCATAATTCCGGTCGGCCTGTTGCCGCGCATGCCCACATCGCGCTAGGAGACGCATAAATCCAGGGACATCCCCTGTTAAGCGGGGAGCCTTTCCAGAGGAAACTAACGATTGCTGACAGAACCTGCAGTTTGGGGGAGCTGCTAGCTGAACGCCCGCTGTGTTCCCACCGCCCGCCGCCGCCGCACCAAGATCTTCGGTGTGGCCGCTGAGAGGCGTGCGGGACTACAATCCCCATAATTCCGGGCGGCCTGTTGCTGCGCATGCCCACATCGCGCTAGGAGGCACATAAATCCAGGGACAGCCCCTGTTGAGCGGGGAGCCTTTCCAGAGGAAACTGATGATTGCTGACAGAACCTGCAGTTCGGGGGAGCTGCTAGCTGAACGCCCGCTGTGTTCCCACTGCCCGCCGCCGCACCACCAAGATCTTCGGTGTGGCCGCTGAGAGGTGTGCGGGACTACAATCTCCATAATTCCGAGCGGCTTGTTGCCGCGCATGCCCACATGGCGCTAGGAGGCGCATAAATCCAGGGACAGCCCCTGTTGAGCGGGGAGCCTTTCCAGAGGAAACTGATGATTGCTGACAGAACCTGTAGTTTGGGGGAGCTGCTAGCTGAACGCCCGCTGTGTTCCCGCCGCCTGCCGCCGCACCACCAAGTTCTTCGGTGTGGCCGCTGAGAGGCGTGCGGGACTACAATCCCCATAATTCCGGGCAGCCTGTTGCCGCGCATGCCCACATCGCGCTAGGAGGCGCATAAATCCAGGGACAGCCCCTGTTGAGCGGGGAGCCTTTCCAGAGGAAACTGACGATTGCTGACAGAACCTGTAGTTCGGGGGAGCTGCTAGCTGAACGCCCGCTGTGTTCCTGCCGCCCGCCTCCGCACCACCAAGATCTTCGGTGTGGTCGCTGAGAGGCGTGCAGGACTACAATCCCCATAATTCCGGGCAGCCTGTTGCCGCGCATGCCCACATCGCGCTAGGAGGCGCATAAATCCAGGGACAGCCCCGCCGGGCGAAGCCCTGGCCGTCTACGGCCGTCCAGGGCCGGGCCAGCCCTCTAAAGTCTTCACTCTCGGGTAAGCCCTCTTACGATCTACCTATTTCGTCCCTGATTGCTCTCGATGCATTCTTTGGGCATGGAGGGGAGGTGCTGCCTCACACCTGCTCATGCAGGGGGAAGACCAACTGGGACCCTCGATGACTTCTTTACTAGAGCAGCCGGAGTTGTGGGTAGAGAAATCGCTCTGACAGAAAAGCGTTTGTCAATGGAACTTTTGAGTGCCAAACGCTCTTCTTTAGGGGGTCTGATAAATGCTGTCTCGCCGGCCAACACCGCACCAACTACTCTATTCACGTGTAGCCCTATTGACTTGGAAAAACTTGATCTACAATTTGACTATCTCTCAAGGGGCGAAGCTGCTCCACCTTTGAATGTTTCTTCCTGTAGTAGCGTTTCTTCAGAGGGGTTTTATCCGATTGAACCGAGGAAAAGCCTACAGTCAATAGATATTCCATTGGTTTCAGAAAATGTTTCATCATGTTCAAAGCTAAATGGGAAAAGGAAGAGGAGAGGGGGACGTCACGTGGGCAGAAAACCCAAGGTTTCAAGGATTTCCAGCTGTCCAAATGTAATGTTTTCAAAGAAACCTAGTAATACATCCAAAAAACGTAAAAAGTTCACCAAAGTCTCGCCCGTTTCTAGTGCCCATACCAAACAGACGGAAAAAACATCCACAAACTCCAAGGAGGAGGAAGAGTTAGTGTTATCTTTTACCAACTTGACGCACTTGTTGCATTCTTTTACTCTTCCCCTGATCGAAAGGTTGAAAACTATAAATAGGAAGATTGATGCCTTGAGTGAACTAGCCAATGACAACACACGCAGGCTTGACACACTAACATTACCTAAGACTGCTCCTGATAGGGGGAATATGTCAAGTACTAACATAGATCCTAAAGTTCCAACATCAAGTACCATAAATAAGGCCCGCACAGGCCATGAAAGAAACACTGCCCAAACTCTGCTCCCATTAGCAAGTAAACCCCAAGAACTTAATCCACCCACCACACAATCATCTGATATAGACAAGAACAAGGATATTGGGGGGGAAATAGCAGAACCCAGTAGGAGAGTTCAGGTTTCCTTGCCAGTAATTAATCTTCCGCCAGAATCGGCACCCTTGGTTTTAGTGCTAGTGAACGTCCCTTTTTTGAATGAAGGCACGAGGGAGAACTTTGGCCAATTAAAAAATAAGGCGGTTCACTGGATCACAAACAACACACCAGAGGGCAATAATATCTGGCAAGATATCATAATGGCTCGTAGAGTTTCCTGGATAGGGAGAACGAATAAGAACAAAGCAGGGTACTGTATCGTCTTGAATTTTAAAAGACCTGACCCTGTTAGACGTATTCTGAGTGTGATGTTGTTTAATGCTAAGTCACAAAGGAGGGGCATCGAGATTCTCCCACTAGAATATGTTTATAGGGAGCTGAATAGATCTAACCTAAGCAGAGCAAACAACCAGGGTTATAACAGGAATACACAAAAACTAACTAGACATGGCTGGGAATATCCTACTAAATTCTATACAAATCAACAACGTAGAGGAGCAGATGGGCAACCCCCTAGCTTTGTAGGGGTTAATCACTACTCGGTTTTGAGGGGCTAGACGGAGTCGACTGACGACTAACCAATGAAGATAGGGAGGCTTTAAGAATGGGTCTAGAAACTGTGGTAGAACGAGTTGAGGTACTGAGTGAGAGCGACCCCCATGGGGAAAAGCCCTTGCTGGAGACATTGGAGGTACCTCTACAGATTAGGATAGAACATCTAGTGGTAGATAGTGTAGTGTAGTTCCTATTTTCCCAATAGGCCCTGCGCATTGGAATAACATAAACAGTAGTATCGACGTAGAAGTGCGGATCTTCCAGGCCTCTACTGACTATGCTAAACTTAATTGGGTTTGTTACCAACTAGCTCAGAGGTCACTGGAAACTTTCTTGACTGAAATAGGAAGTGATCAGCTTCCCTGGCACAGACAAGAAGGGATTCAGTTTTCCAACAACCGTGCAACATGACAACTTTGCTCCTCAGATCAAGAGTCAATCTCTAGGGTCGTGTGAAACAATAGATGTGTATGTATAGGCATTTATATAGCGCACTACTTACCCGTAGGGTCCCAAGGCGCTTCGACCGCTGCGAAACCCTTCCTGGCTTTCCTGAGAGATGGTCCCTTAATGGGTATCTCCAGGGTGAGACCAGGCATCCCCGGCAGTCTGGTGGGGCCGTTAGTGAAGATGAGGCAAGCTAATGCCCAGAGTTGCCGAGTGTGATCGCTGATCAGAGTGGGCACCGAGGCGAGAGAATTATTGAGTCCGCTGACCCTGGTCCAGAAACCTGCCGCGCCGGGAATCGAACCCTGGTCCCGGGCCGTCCTCTGCTCTCGGGTCTGCCGCCTCTAACCAGTGAGCCACACTACTTCACTATAGACTATACACAGTTATTTTACTCAGACAGGTTAGTGCAGATTACTTTCACAATATGTAGAGAATAGAGAGACGGGCGTTTGTCAATAAAGGGTTAACATTTATTGAACAGTCTTTCTTCTCGTACAAGAGAAATGAATTGCCACAATTGCAAGACTTGTTATGATAAAAAGTACGTACAGTAAGATAAGTATTGCGAGATAATACTGTAAAAGCATTGATATGGTTTCTTAGCCATACAATGGTTTAAAAGTAATAAAACATATATACATTCATATATACATTAGGCTAAAATACTCAACTGGTGCTTCTAACTACGCCTACCCCAGTGTACCTGACCTAAGCCTAATACGTGGGAGGGGAGTAAGTAAGTAGCTTTAAGTTAAGTTGGTTTTGCCAAGGTTTGCTTCAAGAATTCTCACTAAGGGTTTAGTCAACACCATACCTCTGAATAGAATGATGGAGGTCTGGTATCTCCTTCAGGGAAACTCGGTATCCCAGTCACCCGCAAGGGTAGACCAGAAACGCTGGAGCTGGATTTCTCGGCAGGAGAAAGGCAGCGTCTCTCTTCAGCGCGTCGAGGAGGAGGAGGGAGGACAGCGTCCGCGGGCAGCTTGCATCTGCTGGGCTCTTCGCAGGGGGACGGCTGTTCAGCTCCTAGGTTCACCACACCATCGTTCGCTAGTCAGCAGCGATAGCAGTAGCGATAGCAGCTATGATATCTTCAGCATGACAGCTTCTTCAGCAGCAGCGAAGATAGCAGCGATGGCATTGAGGCAGCTAGCATTTGCTTAAGGCAACGTTGGTAATATTTATACCTGAAAGGTGCCTTGTTTGACGTAAGTTTGCTGGACATAAGACGTCAATAAGATGTCACTAGGAAGTGATCGTCTATCAGTGCTCATTAGAGTTCTATTACTAATCAAAACACAGCAAGCGGGGATTTCCAGGTTTGCTGAGTTTTTATCTTGTTGAAGAACTCAGAGTGTTAATCTAGGAATCTCAGATAGTGACTTCTGCTCTGTCATTGCACTAATTGGTTGCAAAGGAAGTGGCAGAGAAAGCTATTCTGGAATGTGGCTCTGTTCGTGTGAGGCCAGAGATGAGTTACTGAATATTGCACTCGAACGGTAATGCCAATATAAGGAATAAATGGATTTATAGCCGAATAGGGGCATAAGGTCACAGTATCGATCAGGATCCTAGATAAGCACGCAACACCCACTCCACGAATTCATGTCCATCAAATTACTAAAACTAGAGCAATAAGATGCATGTGTAACATTGCCCACCCCAAAATACATAAATGCATTTGAAATAGGCGTATATTGTAATACGTGAAAATTATAGGTACTGTACGTTTTTGAAGCATAGAAATCATTCAAAAATGATTGCATATGAAATCAATGAACGATTATGCAAAAAGAATTACACATGAAATATCTCTGAAACAGAAGAAGGGCGAGATAAATCATCACATATAAATGCATTGCAATAACATGTGCTAGAGGCCGGTGTAAAGTTATTATGTCTCTAGATGTGTGTAGAAAATAGAAGTTGAAGCTTCTGTTCTCTAAGAATAGTGTTTACTTTAAGCAAAGAATTGTTCGTGCCAAAAAAGGGTCAATATTAAAAAGTGTTCAATTCAAAAGAATTAATGCTTGAACGGGGAAATAGAGTTCCAACGCTTTTAGCAGTTTTTGTTGTTCAAAACTGAAGGCCGAATTCAGAGTTCATGGGAACGCTGTGTGTCGGAATGCTTCTATAAAGTTATTGTTTCTGTTCGGGTGAGAACATCATATCAGACAGGCTCTCAAAGAATTGGTCTACAAAATCAGGTGACAGTTCAACCAAATTCGATAGTGCTGTAACTTGGCAGGTGTGAGAATGATTGCTGTCATCATAGTCGGGATCAGCAATGCTCACAGAAGGTCGTACCTGGGTGATGTTGCTTTTGTCACTTGCTCCACTGTTACCACCTAGTCGTAGCACAGGAGTCTCAACGAATGCCGTCATCAGGATTGGTAGCCGCTGGGGACAACACAATGCGTGAGCCGTTATCGGACTGAGCAAAGTATCGACGTCCATTGGTACTGCTGATGGAAGTGAAAGACAGATGTCCAACACACACTCATCTCCGCATAGCATACATCGAAGTACCGGTAAGATACAGTTCTGCCATATAGGTCTGAATGAAAGGAACCAGGTCATGTTTAGATCTCTCAGCTTGGCCAATCCAAGGACTCTAGTTATTCTGTCCCGGTAGTGCATTGCTAGGATTGTCTCTTCCATTCCCATGGGAGCTATGTCTGAGCTTTGGCTTGCCATAACGAAGCAGGAGGGTCAAAAATAAAATCCCTGCTACAAGTCCCAAAAATAAGGGTATGCCGCCAAAAACAGAGTGGGCAAAATTTGGAACGATTCCCAGAATTGCTTGAAATGGTGTTAGCAGTCCCGTAAAAATCGTCTTAAATATGCCTGGGATGCCTGTGGCACTAGACATGTTAAGGAGTTGGCTCAACATTTCTACGAAATGCACGGGGCAATTTGTTGATAAAAGGTCATGAACCTCCGTAGCTGTCCTTGCAACTAGGAGATCATACGTCTCTTTTGATGACGTTATGGGCACTGTTGTCTGCAAAAGCACAGACTTCATTTTGCTTAAAGTATCAATTCGTATAGAATAGAGATTCAGACGAGGCCAGATGGGAGTCTCTGTGTCTACAGGCCCGCTCTGGAACAATGCCTGCATACAGCATTTGACCATGGATGTTACTCTTACTAGATAACTTTTCCCTGGAACAAGGCCACAACATCTGTGATCAGTTCTAAGAATGTAACTCCCGTTTGCAAGTTGCATAAAGAAGGGCTCTATCTGAGTTGCAGGTGTGACAAGCTGCTGGCATGAAAGGTTGTTAGAATTTCCATCACAAGCTCCGTGTAAATTAATACCCTGGCACAAAAGTATACCGCTTAATGACCGTTTACAGTTATCACCACTAAGAAATACATTTTTGTCGCTGTCACTGTAGCATGAATGTGTGTATGGTAATTTCCATTCTGATTTTACATATCCTTTACCCAATCGTTCATACTGGCCAGTAGGTATGTATTCAAGGCACTTTTTAAATCGGAAAGTTATCGGAATAGTGAAAATTCTGTGTATTATCCATTCAATGACAGGACTTTCTGACATTGTCAATGGTAATCTCTCAAGTTTTTCGATGCTCAGGATTGTATAGTCTGCTCCTTTCTGTGCCAAACTGATTTGTTTATCAGTAAGGTTAAAAATGGAAAATAATGACGTTGTGTTTATTAAACGCCAAGGCACATAGCCTGAACGAAGATTTTGCAGCGTCTGTGGAATTTTAATTTGCGATCTGAACATCATCTGCGCCAGCTTGTCACCTATGTACTACGTGCACGGCAGCCATTTTAGGTCACCTATGTACTACGTGCACGGCAGCCATTTTAGATATCATGGTCTCCCTGTCCACGATCGATCGCCAGCACGTCCCTCTGACCCAGCAAGCATCCTCCGCGCACCCTAGCTCCCCCTCCCTCCTCCTCCTTGTGAGCATGACCCTTCTGCATGACCCTGTCCTTGGGAGTCACGCCAACGCCTGACCAACACCTCCTCTCCTCCCATGAATGCCCCTCTGTTGATAAACCTCCCTCCTGCGCTGGATTGTCTACGCAGCATGAATACCACTCCATTGATGGCCCCTCACCCCGTGTCCGACTGTCCACACAGGTCCGAGGCCATTGCCTAAGCCGGGAGATCTCATTTACTGCCCTTTATTGTATGAGGTCGCTCTCCTTCAAAGGACCCTCTATTGATCCAGGCCTCCCCACCCCCTGTGACATGATCAGGCGCACACATCCTAAGACTCGACGGAACACTCAGCTGCGTGATGACCCCCTCCTCTTATCAGCAGGTTGAGGACCTCTATTGTGAAGGTATATGGGGGCGGGATTAACACGAGGATTACGGGGATGTCTTTTCCTTGCTTTACAAAGTTCTGATTGTGGTGAAGGAAGGTCACATGCCATAAACCAGTGTATAAGAGGCCAGGCCTCCGAGAGGCTGTTAGAGCACCTCGAGATGATACCTTGTTGTCTGATCTGATGTGTTCTGCTCCGTCGGAATAAAACTTCTGTTTCCTGCCTTCTGGTCTCCGGCGCCTGCCTCATTGCTTGGTAAACTTGAATGGTACAAGGGCGGTTAGCGCCGGGCAAATCTTGAGAAAGGTCCTAGCCCTACCTTTTTCCACAATTGGCGTCCCAAAGCGTGGGGCCCATCAGCGACACGTGGATCCAGTGGGAGAGGTCCCGATGACAGAGTGAACGACTGCAACGATCGGGAAGAGCTCGTGTCCGATAGACCCTCGTCTGACAGCCGATCATCCGACCTTCACTAGTTCTGAACAGACCTCTCTCGAGTGATCTACGGTCCTGACTGGGAACCATCAGGAGTGCCGCGAACAACACGAAGGAGAGAGGACGATCGGGCGCTGGATCCAGAGGACAGGAAACCGTCCATGCGGTCCGGGTAAGGTCGTGTAAACACGACGAATTGAGGAAAATTGTTTTTGTTTGGATAATACTAGTATTACGCTTTGTTGAAACCCTCTGGAGATTCACTGTCTGCAAACGGGGAAAAACAAACAGGCTCTCTCTTTGCAAGCAGTGAAGGATAGGTAACGCAGACTTTTGTCCCCATTGTAAACCGTCGTGCCTATCTTCCTCCCCCACTGTTTCCCGAACTGTCGTTCGTGGATTATTGTCTGGAGATTCTTTGTCTGCAAACAGGGAAGAACAAGGTCTCTCTTTGCAGGTAGAGAAAGAGTGGGTAACGATAATTTTTCGTACCCACTTATTCTCCCCACTGGATTGTTTGATTGGCCGATTATTCGGTATTGGTTCTTTTGAGGTATTCACGGCCTCCAAATAACGTAGAATAGAAATATTCTGTCTAGTCTTTGTCCGCCGTGATAAGATAGGTAGTGCAGACTTTTGTCCCTGTTGTAATCCGTCATGCCTGTCTTCTCCCCACTGGTTGGTAGCCTGTTTAGCCCGGACCGCTTATTAGAGATGAACCATCCAGCTCCACTGGAGGGCACCCCTAATAAGGACATGTTCACTAAGTATGGACTAGTCGCTATAGCTTACACTAAACTATGGCATAAATATACGAAAAAGAACCCTGAAAGTCAGTGGCCACTGATAGGTTCCTTTGACGAAAATAAAATAAAAACATTAGAAATAGCGCTCCAGAAGAATAAGACCACGCCCACTATGCTCGATAGTATCGGCATGTGGCGCAAAGAAACGGAACAACGAAAGAAAAGAGAAGAAGCAAAAATAGGGAAAGAATTACGAAAGGCAGCCCACCTAGCCGCGAAGCAACTAGAAGAAGAAATAAAAGAAAGAAAAGATGCTATGCAAAACCAAGAATCAGGGTCGACAGGCCAATGTCCTGTTAGGACCCCCTCTGCGCTCTACCCTGAATTGCCCTCCAAACAACGGGCGAATGATGAGTTACTACTGGGTCCCCCAATCATCTACATGCCCCCTCCATATGCCCCCTGCCGACAAAGCTTTCACGCTCCGAGTGTGAGCGAAAGCGATCTCAGTGCTAGTGCACCAGCCCTCACGGCCTTTGCACCAGCCACATTAACAACCTCATCAGACGACCCCGAGTCTAGCAAACAATCATCAACCAGACTAAATAGGTTGAGCAAAGATGAGCGGGATGGGATCGACAAAATAGCAAAGACATTAGTAGAACGAAGGGAGAGCGAAGATTATACAATGAGCGTATATAATTCACATGCCGACAGCCACAGACGGCATTTCATCTTGCGATTCAGCTACTACACCCTGAACGCGTATGAAGATAGGTATCAGAGTAAGGGACCCGCTAAACTAACAACACTGTATAGGAAAATTGATGTTGGAGATGGGACTGAACGTGAGGCGACGGAGCTCTTCATGCAAATGCTTGAGGTCTTCCGCCACCTCGCGGAACAGAAACCAGAAGCCAAGGTTACGGTCCCTGAAACAACCTCGGCAGAAGCAGCCAATACTATGATGCCTATCAGAGAAGCGGCTCCTTACTGGATCCCGCCACGGGGCCAGGGAACGAGCGATGATATTAATAACGAAAATGCAAAGGGAAGGGTCGTGTACAATTGGGTTTACCAACCATGGGACCGACAAGATATCCTAACCTTTAAGCAAACCCTGCCCGACTTAAGAAAGAACCCGACAGCATTTTATACCGAATTAGGCACAGCCTTGGGTTCGACAATAATGACTTTAGCAGATATTGACTTGTTCTTTGGGTTATGTCTGCCGGCTGACGTGTGGAAGCAAATCCGGAAGGCTGACCACACGGATCTGTTTGGACATACCTGGGACCAACTCGGTAAACTAGATAGACAGCGAGAGCCGGGGAGTAAACCAGTGAAGGACATACTGGAACTCCCAGATAAAATAGTTCAGAAATTAAAAACACTGGTCCCGGAAAGAAAAGTAGACTGGTCGATAGTCACGGCCTGTCGACAGAAACCCCAGGAAGATGTGTCAGAATACTTCTCCCGATTTGAGACAGTGTTCTCCGACTACAGTGGCCAAGACATGACCACCGCAACCGGACAGCACCTGTTTGTGCAAAATTATGTAAAGGGACTAACACAAGAAGTCTCCCAAAAACTGCAGACGAGTGAGAGTAGTTGGGGGGCCTCCAAACCCGCAGCTATCCTTCAGATGGCTCAGTATTACGAGCACCAAAAGAATGAGAATGATAGGGCGTCCGAGAAAAAGAAGAAGGATTTAAAGGAAAGGGTAATGATAGCCCAGATACAGGGTATAGCGCTAGGACGGGAACATCAAAGGGGGAACTACCAATCAAACACCCCCAGAGATCTACCTCCTAAAGATCACACCCCAACATCCCACACTGGACGGAGAGACGTTAGCAATGACCAATGCGCCTTCTGCAAAGGGCTCGGCCATTGGAAATTCCAGTGTCCGTTTTTGCTAGAAATGAATAGAAATAGGGATTCCAGGGATGTGGCAGGTGGTCCGAGAAATAGAGTACAAGGACGAGGGAGCACCAACGACGCCAGCAATGACAGATCAGGGAGACTGAACACGTTTGACCGTCCCCGACAGAATCAATACCAGCTGTCCGAAGGTGAACATGCCCCCGACTTTGCATAGGACTGCCAGGGGCAAGGGAGGGATCCAGTCGAGCTCTGTGTTGACCAGCAAGGTCCTTATGTCACCGCTAAGGTCTTGGGTACAGAGTCTCCATTCTTGGTAGACACTGGGGCGACACGTAGTGTGTTATCAAAACGACTGATTCCAAGGGCACCCTTGTCTGGCTCACACATAACGTCGATAGGTTTCGATGGAACGCCCTCCACTAACCTCCTGTCCGTACCTATTTCCTTTGATCTAGAAAACAACACCACTGACGCGACATTCCTGCTTTCCTCCAACTCCCCTGACGCCATTATGGGCATTGACTTACTGAAACATTTTCGAGCTACCATTAGGTGTTCCCCAGATGGAATACGAGTCATCCTGTACGACAACCCAGACATGCCCAGATCCCCTCCCCCACGACACATGTGCTCCATAACCGACGCTGACCTGTCCTTGCTTGACACCCTGCCTCCGTACCTATGGGCCAAAAATGACTCTGATGTAGGACGAATGATGATTGATCCTATTCACATAACTGTACGACAGGACGCTATGCTCCCGAAGCTCCCGCAATATCGGATATCCCCAGAGGGTGAGAAGGCACTGGTAGCGATCATTCAGTCCCTGGTAGATGCAGGAGTGGTTGAAGAGGTGGTTAGCAACATCTGCAACAGCCCAATCCTACCTATTGTTAAGAAGCAAGGTGAAGGAGATGAGAAAGCGTACCGCTTCATCATCGACTTACGAGAGATTAACAAAGTGGTTGTACCCCAATATCCCGTAGTCTCTGATATCACCACCATTTTGACCCTCATCCCGTCCACCGCCACCACCTTCACTGTTATCGACCTTAAGAACGCGTTTTTCTCTATCCCCATCCATCCAGACAGCCGTTATCTCTTCGGCTTCACTTTAAAATCCCGCTCGTACCGATTTTGTAGAGCTCCCCAGGGGTACACTGAAAGTCCCAGCATTTACAGCCAGGCCCTCAAAAGACAGCTGGATGCCTTCCAGCCACCAGAGGGAGTGGTGTTGATCCAATATGTCGATGATATCCTTTTGGCGGCCGACACCACCCCGCTTGCCACGACAGCCACCGTCCAACTCCTACACTTTCTTGCAGAGAATGGCCATAAAGTCTCCAAAAAGAAGTTACAGTTCTGTCAGCCACAAGTGACTTACCTAGGCCATCTTCTGTCCAAAGAAGGGAGGAAACTTACCCCTGACCGAATCCAAACCATCCTAGACACCCCCATCCCAAAAACACAAAAACAGGTCCGCTCTTTGGTTGGCCTAACCTCTTTTTGCAGACAGTGGTTGCCTAACTACAGTCTCATTGTAAAACCATTACTTGCCCTACTGACCAAAGATGTCCCCTCCCCGCTTCCTTGGACCGCTGAGTGTCAAGCCTCCTTTAAGGAATTACGGGATGCACTCTGTTCAGCGCCTGTCCTAGGAACTCCGGACTACTCCAAACCCTTCTCCCTCTTCACCCACGAAAGGGAGGGATGCGCATTGTCTGTCCTGACTCAATCGATTGGCCCTAAGCAGCGCCCTTGTGCCTACTTCTCCGCCACTCTTGATCCTGTAGCCAGAGCCTTACCTGCCTGCCTTCGAGCAGTAGCTGCCGCTGCTGTCTCTATCCGTCAGAGCGAGGGAATTGTACTTTCCAACTCCCTCACTGTATTAGTGCCCCATGCAGTTGACACCCTTTTGAACCAGACAAAGACCCAACACCTGACTAGCGCACGACTGACAGGGTACGAGTTGACTCTGCTTGCACCCCACATCACACTAAAGAGATGCACGACTTTGAATCCTGCCACATTGTTACCCCTGCCTGAAAACGACCCCGACGTTCCTCCCATACACGACTGTGTGACCCTCACAGACGAACAGACTAGGAGTAGGGTTGACCTCCGAGACACTGCTTTTCCTGACCCCGATGGAGAGCTATGGGTAGACGGCTCATGCATCAAACTCCCAGATGGCACCACTTCAGCTGCCTATGCAGTAACGACAGCCCGAACAGTAATTGAGACAGCCTGCATCACACAACGATCTGCCCAGGCAGCAGAGCTGATAGCCCTCACCCGAGCATGCATCATAGCCGCAGGGACCACCGCGAACGTATATACGGACAGCCAGTATGCCTTCGGAGTGGTCCACCATTTTGGGCTCCTGTGGAGGGAGAGGGGATTCCTGACGTCCCATGGCACCCCTATCCTCCACGGAGATTTAGTGTCCGCTCTGATTGAGGCAGTTCTCCTCCCCAAACGATTAGCGGTGATCAAATGTCAGGCACACAAAAGAGTGACAGACTTAGTCGGACAAGGGAATGCATTTGCCGACATCACTGCACGAACCACAGCTGAGAATAGGGCGGTGACACGCATATATGTGACCAGGTCACAAGCAGAAAAATGGAGTGACACAAGGGAAATGATCAGAGACATACAGTCGACCAGCACCCCTCACGAACTGACTAAGTGGGCAAGGGTGGGTTTGAAGGACGAAGAGGGTTGCTGGCGAACGAAGGATGCAAACAAGTGGTTGCTGCCCGACTCATACCTGATCCCCATACTGACAATGGCACATTCCCCCGCACACATAGGATCTGCACCCATGATCGAACTCATTTCCAAAGTCTGGCACAATGACAAAATCCCCGACTCAGCCAGACGCCTAGTTCAGCAGTGCCTTATCTGCCTGCAACACAACCCCGGGAAAGGAACTGTAGTACCCCGGGGAGGGTTTGGGACCCCCAATCACCCCTTTGAGGTCCTTCAGATGGATTACATCCAACTAGAGAGATGCCAAAACCTGAAGTATGTACTAGTCATTGTATGTGCCTTCAGTAAATGGGTAGAGGCCTATCCAACCCGTGACAACACTGCCATGACTACTGCCAAAGTACTACTGAAGGAATTCTTCCCTCGCTATGGCCTTTGCCGAATTTTATGGAGCGACAATGGCCCCCACTTCATAGCTGAGGTTATCCAATTAATCCTAAAGGGGTTGGGGGTGAAGCAACGATTTCATGCGGTCTTCCACCCCCAATCCGCTGGTCTAGTGGAACGCCATAATGCCACACTGAAGCTGAAACTGGCAAAAATAGTGGCCACCACTGGACTTAACTGGCCGGATGCCCTCCCACTGGCCTTGTTATCGATGCGCTCCACTCCCACCAAGCACCATCTGACCCCCTACGAGGTCGTGTTTGGGCGACCGATGAACCTCTGGACTGCTCCCAAACCGACCTCCATTCATGACGTCCCAGACGTCCTACTATCTGATTATTTGTGCAAGTTAACCAAAACGTTGTCTGTCATTCATCAACAGGTGCAGCAAGCCATCCCCGATGCTTCCAGGGGCCCCGGCCATGACATCCAACCGGGAGATTTCGTGCTGATACGAAATTTCCAGCGAACCAAGAGTCTGGAACCTCGGTGGACGGGCCCCTGGCAAGTGCTGATCACCACCCGAACGGCACTCCGAGTGGAGGGGAAGAAGCACTGGCTGCACGCGCATCATTGTCGGAAGGTCTCTGCAAACCTAACCACGACAGAAAACGTCAGCACCCAAGAAGAGCTCCTGAGCAAAGACCGACCGATATTGGACTGTTATCCCGATACTGAGGCACTCGAACTTGCAAAATTCTCTGATCCCACTGTGCCATCCAGAGAAGGGTAATTCCTGCGTCGAAAGGAGGGAGTTTCGGCTAAGTAGGCCACGGACTAAGTTAAATCTCAGAACGGTGACCTAAACACAATCAAGGGTTGCCGGGAGAGAAGCTAAACGAAGTCTGTGGTTCTGCCCGCTACCGAGCCCCCTTGAAGGTGATGGAAGCGCCAGATAAGAAGATGATGGAAGCGCCAGATAAGAAGATGATGGAAGCAACAGGAAATACCCAGTATAGAAATCCAAAGACTGACAACTTGCACAAATCAAAGACAATCGCACTCTTCATTGTCTTCCTCTTCTGCCTCCTCCTCATGACCTCCTTCTGGATTTTGGAGGAAAGCACACCGGCTCATGAGGCATTGCTACCTACTGCACAGCCGACCCCCCTGAAAGAGCATCACCTAATCTCTCTGTCGCCTCAGCTCCGAGAAAGGCGCAGGGAATTCTGGAACAATTCCTTCGTGCAACTGTTGCACCAACACAACCTTGCTGCAAATGCTACGAACTGCTGGATCTGCGGGTTGCTCCCGCATGCTACAGGACACTCCATCCCCTTCATTCCTTCTCCTTTCTCAGTTCACGGCTCCTGCCTCGCCTGGCTGATCCTCATGCAAGAGAGCCACAAGGACAACGCCACCTCCAGCCGGACAGTGTTGCACTTCTACTCTGGGTTCTGGCTGAACAAAACCGAAAGGACCTCTGTTGCTCTGTGTCCAGCGCTTACGGGCGCCACCTTCCTTAAAGACATTCCTGCCAAAGAACGAGTCGAAGTACAGGTGCTCCACAATCCAGCCAGAACCACCTTCTCTCATCTGCAAAAACAAACTACCGCCACTCTGACTGTGGCCCTGTCTGTTATCAATGTCACCGGCCTTGTGTGCCTAGAAGGCCAGGGAACGCAACTGGTGGGTCACAGCGCCTGCCGAATCACCAGAACATTGGACTCAGCTGACCCCCCTTCCTTTGTTGCTTCTCCGAACATGTACTTTGTGTGTGGCACCAAAGCTTACACCTGGCTCCCGAGAGGTTGGAAGGGCGCATGTTACATTGCCTTCGTTCTTCCACCCACATATGTAGCCCCTGCCAACCATCACCGACAGAGGCGTGCAGATGACGTTGGACAAGCCGACTCCACCGGAGCACAGTTCCTAGATGCAGCAAAGGGACTTGTTCCTCTGTGGGGCCCAATGGCAAACAGCCGCGCTATCCGACACCTGACCCAGGCAGTAGAAACAACGATCAACATCACAGCTGGCATCCTCGCCAACAACACTGCGGAGCTTCAGGCGGTCCGCCTTGTGACCCTCCAAAACCGCCTTGTCTTAGACGTGGTCCTAGCCGACCGAGGAGGAGCATGCCGCATCATCGGATCCAGCTGCTGCACATACGTGCCTGACAACTCGCCTTCAGTCTACAAAGCCATTGAAAACCTCCACAGACTTTCCTCAGAGGTTCACCAAGAACAAGAAGGATGGTCGCTTGGGAGCTGGTTTTGGGACACTTTGAAGAATTGGGGTTGGAAGTTGTTTTCCTTCGTGCTGATACCTGTTGTAATATTATGTGGGTGTTGCTTAGGTATCCAATGTCTGCCACCTTTGTGCGGCCTTGTTTCTAACTGTATGTGCCCAAAGACTTTGAACTTCCGAAATGAGCACATGAGCCCCCTCTATGAAGTAGAAATACGTGGCCTTATGGGGATAAATCCAAACTGACAAGTTGGCGAGACATGTTAAAAGGGAGGACTGTGGAATTTTAATTTGCGATCTGAACATCATCTGCGCCAGCTTGTCACCTATGTACTACGTGCACGGCAGCCATTTTAGGTCACCTATGTACTACGTGCACGGCAGCCATTTTAGATATCATGGTCTCCCTGTCCACGATCGATCGCCAGCAGGTCCCTCTGACCCAGCAAGCATCCTCCGCGCACCCTAGCTCCCCCTCCCTCCTCCTCCTTGTGAGCATGACCCTTCTGCATGACCCTGTCCTTGGGAGTCACGCCAACGCCTGACCAACACCTCCTCTCCTCCCATGAATGCCCCTCTGTTGATAAACCTCCCTCCTGCGCTGGATTGTCTACGCAGCATGAATACCACTCCATTGATGGCCCCTCACCCCGTGTCCGACTGTCCACACAGGTCCGTGGCCATTGCCTAAGCCGGGAGATCTCATTTACTGCCCTTTATTGTATGAGGTCGCTCTCCTTCAAAGGACCCTCTATTGATCCAGGCCTCCCCACCCCCTGTGACATGATCAGGCGCACACATCCTAAGACTCGACGGAACACTCAGCTGCGTGATGACCCCCTCCTCTTATCAGCAGGTTGAGGACCTCTATTGTGAAGGTATATGGGGGCGGGATTAACACGAGGATTACGGGGATGTCTTTTCCTTGCTTTACAAAGTTCTGATTGTGGTGAAGGAAGGTCACATGCCATAAACCAGTGTATAAGAGGCCAGGCCTCCGAGAGGCTGTTAGAGCACCTCGAGATGATACCTTGATGTCTGATCTGATGTGTTCTGCTCCGTCGGAATAAAACTTCTGTTTCCTGCCTTCTGGTCTCCGGCGCCTGCCTCATTGCTTGGTAAACTTGAATGGTACAAGGGCGGTTAGCGCCGGGCAAATCTTGAGAAAGGTCCTAGCCCTACCTTTTTCCACACGTCCAGCCCAATTGTATAATAGAACGTAATTGTGACTGGCCATGCTGTAACATTAGCAAGTCTCTGTCTATTATGTCAAAGGCAGAAGATACAATATTGTCCAACGAATATATTCTGGAGGACAGAGTCATTAACCCATTGTCCACTACAGAAAGTGTTTTTTCCAAATTAATACGATCAATTTCTCCTATTTTTTCAGCTGTTTCAACTTATGTGACTTTCCAAGCCTCGTTGTACGCAGCATAGATACTGGTTGCTATGAAACGCTTTTGACACTGTTTGCGTGGTCCAAGAATTAAATCGCGCAAATCAGCACCATCTTTTAGTAAAGACAAGTGTTGCTTAATTTCAGCCAGTGTGGATGATGTTAGCCATTCAAGGCAGAGCTTCCCTACACTGTATGTTGTTACTATCCCTGGATGTTGTCTCTGGGAGTATCTAGGGTCTTGTCTGGTCATTTTTAACCCCTGTGTTTTATTCAGGAATCTATCTTGACAGCTGTTTGTCAGTAGGCCAGATTAATCACTTTTCCCAATCAGGATGTGTTCTGTTAAAATGTAAAATTTGTGTTACGTCTAACTCAATATCTGTAGTTGTATTTTCAGGTATTGGCTTTGGAATAGACGGTTTGTTAAGGTCTTTGATCTTAGCTAGGCCAAGACAGGATGTTTGGTGAATTGTGTCATTTAAAAACATCATTTGTTCTGGTATCATGCAGGTTCTGAATAGTGCTTCAAGGCCTTGTACCTGCCAATCTTTTGTACCCCAAATGGTTTTTGTTTCAATGTTATTTTTCCAATAATCAAAACCAAATGTCATCATTTTTTCATAAAATGCTTCTGAATATATTAATTTAGAATTTGTTAGCATTGTTTTCATTCCTGTTTTATCTAACAGTTTGTAAAAAAACGTTTCTGCATCACTGGTGTTAAACCTTGAGAAGTACTTGAATTTCTCAAAGAATGTTTTAGAACTGCTTTTAGGTGGTGTAGCACAATGTTCCCATTGATTATACTTAAAAACATTTCTAGGCTGTGCAGATTTATGCAAGTAATGATCGCCATAATGTGTGTAGCAGAATAATTGCTCATAACTAGACGAACCTTGTAAATAATCATGTTCTGTAAATCTAGCTGACATTACTAAATCAGACATCATGTCATTAATACTGTTAAAGTCCCAATCATCAGAGAATGTACTAGGTTTTACAAAGTCACTTAAGGAAACCTTCAGTTGATGAGGATACTTTAGGATCTCGACCAGACCATAGATCTCATAGTCAGTTTTCTCCCATACTACCCCACCAGGTATTGGAATTGCTGTGACATTTACTGTTGACAGTTCTCTTTTCTTCACGTGGGATGATCTGTGTGGTTTCAGGACTAGGTTGATGTTCTGACTTGCTGTGTCCATTGTACTATATTTTCCCTCAATGAATTTTCCCAAACAAAGTACCATGATGAGCTAAAGCTGGAGGAAAAATACACCTAGACCGAACCGGAACTCTAACCAAGGGGAAACAAGGTAGATTTCCTTCAGTTGATGAAAGAGTTCCGTTGCTTTTTCCTTAAAAGTCTTTTTTGTTTCTGGCATCACTTCGGGGTCGTTTTGATCTTCAGAGAAGTTGTCGAAGTTGATGAAATAACCAGAGGCAGTTCTGTCAATTGTTGGAATTGGATTTTCAATTTGTCTCTCGGTAGCATTTTCTGATGCCACATTATTGTAGGCTGGTGTTTCTTGACAAACTGTTTCAATCTGTGTCTCAAGAGGCACGAGTTCCATGGCATTATTGCATAGTCCTTCTCTGTGTACTGCAGGCTGATCGAATGTGATTAGTCTTTCAGTTTGAACCTCTTGGATTGTTGCAAGTTTGGGTATTCTGTTGGGAGTCCACTGGGCCTACTGTTGATTATAGGCCACATGCTTGTGGTTTTACCAGGTCGATGGACACGACTCTGTTCTCCTTTTTACCAGCAAGGGGCGGTAGTACAACTGATCTTGTTCCGGTGACTGCCAAGACAGGTACTGCTTTTCTATAAGAAGGCCCAAATTCCTTCTTCACCGCTATTTTTTCTCTGACTAGATCCCCAATCTTTGGAATCCAGACAGGCCTTGCTGGGGCTGTTGCTTGTGGTGCCTCGTCAGTGGTAGATGGCTGTTGCTTTAACTTTATGTTGCTTAAGGATTTTCTTGTTTCATTCAGTTCCTGTAAAACAGCCAAACGATCTTTGATGTCAAAGTCTGTTGTTTTTTCTTGTACCACTGATATCTGACTATCGAGGTCCTGAATGTTCATTCTAATTCCGAACAATAGTTTGTATGGGCTGAAACCTTTTAGAGAATTTCTTGGCAAGTTATTAAGACTGGTCTGGACACTTATTAAATGTTTGACCCACCCAGCGCCTGAACCTAATACCTTCGCTGTTATAGATCGCTTTATGTCCCGGTTTTTTCTTTCTACCACACTATTTCCTTCGGGGTGCGACGGACAAGAATACCGCAACCCAATTCCCATGCTGGCCATGGCCTCCCTATAAGCTCAAGAGCTAAAAGCAGGACCCTGGTCAGAATGGAACGTGGTAATTGCGTATGTGCCGATAAAGACTCGCAGATCTTTTATAACCGTTCTAGCGTCAGCCGAGCGCTGGGGCCACATCCATATGAACCTCGTACAGGAATCCACTGCTACCATGATATATCTATAGTTGCCGTCCCTTTGTAGGGGACCACAGTGGTCCAGGTAAACACATGCAAATGGTTTATCCGAGATAAGAAGGGGTGTCTGCGCTGGTCGTTTTACTGTTGATACTTTTATCCTTTGGCATATATCGCATTCTAATACATACTTTTTAGTTTGTATCCTCAAGCGAGGCCACCAATATCTCCGTTTTAATAGTGATATTGTTGCGGAAACGCCAGCGTGTGCAGAAGCAAGCCCTTCGTGTGCCGCTTTGATTAGTCCTAACCTGTGTTCCATGTTTGGAATTACCCTATCCCCCACTCCAGGGATTCGAGCAAAATGAACATTATTCGTATCTGTTAAGTACAAGTACTTTTCTGGAAAGCCTTTTGGGAATGTTTTCTTATCATTCTTTACTGACGCACTTACAGCTTGTAGAATATCGCTGTCTATTTTTGCTTGTGACCGAGTTATCGCAGCTACGGAAGCCGTTTGCACAGCTGCCTTCGCGGCTTCATCAGCCAATGAATTCCCTGCAACGTGAACGCCATCACGTTGATGACTCAGTGTATGCATCACGTGAGTCTTTTGTAGTTCTTTTTGCAAAAGAACTACCTGTTCCCAAAGCATTTTATGCTGTATTGTGCCACCTTTTGCATCTTTGAAACCATTTTCCACCCAATTCTGCAAGTATTCATTATAAGATTGTACGCAATAATAAGAATCGCACACTATTAGTGTGGGGAATTCGCGATCGGTATTTTCTAGCGCCATCTTAAATGCAATTAATTCAGCTCGTTGAGCTGAGCAATCTCCTAGAGATTGTGTTTTAGTGACCATAGGTCTAAATTTTCCTTTGTGCCAACAACCTTTTACAATCGCGCACGCAGCACTGTAAGCTTGCTTACCCCCAACTGCGGGTTCTGCTGATCCGTCAGTATATATAATACTTCCGTATTCTTCGAGAAGCAGGATTTCAATTGGCAGAGGACATTCATATTCATATTGTAAAAATTCCTGTGTTTTTAAGTTAGGATCAAATTCGTAAACTACGTCTGTTGCAGCAAGAGAATTAACCCACTGAATCCATCTCGGATGCAAAGCTTTAGCATTAGGAATGCTTGCTTTAGTTACCGCTTCTAAAGCCGGTATAGGTGTTACGATTGTCATTCGTTTGCCTTGTGCTAGTGGCCTTTCTTTTGCTACAGCAGTCTGAACCGCAGTTAGAATTTTCTCAGTTGAACTGAATTTTATCTCAGCCTTTGTGTACAAATGTGATTTGTAAGCTATTGGTACCTTTTCTCCCTCATTAGAGGTTAGGTACGTGAATCCGCATCTTCCTGGGATGACTCGGATTACAAGACCGCGTGTGTTGTCACGTGTATCTAATTTAGTTTTAGCTAACATGTCTGTTTGCAGTGATCTCAAAATTTCTGTGTGTTTTTGAGTCCAATTGATTTGTTTAAAATCAGGTTTAATTAGTTCGTAGAGAGGTTTAACCCTCTCTGCGTAATTTAGAATGTAAGTTCTTCCGAAATTCAGAAAACCTAGTATAGATTGTAAATTCTTCAGCGTTTTTGGAGCTTGGAGTACAACGCACTTCTCTAAGAAGTTGTCCGCTAGGCTTTTTCCTTCACTTGATAATTCGTACCCTAAGAATAGTACTGTCAGATGGGCAATTCGGGACTTTTTAAAGTTGAATTTGTAACCCTCTGCTGCGAACCCAAGTATAATGGTGTTCACTCTTTTCAAGTGAGTATCCAAGTCGTCGTCTGTGAGATAGATATCATCTACGTAAGATAATGCCTCATCATCATATATTTGTAGTAACTCTGTTACCCTAGCTGAGAATAGTCCTGGGCTGTTCTTGAACCCCTGTGGGAGTCGACAGAATTTTTTCTGCGACCCAAATGCTGAGAAAGCGGTCAAATATCTGCTTTCTGGTGCAATGTTTTGACAAAAGAAACCATTAGATATGTCTAATGTCGTTTTATATTTTTTCCTAACTATGTTATTCATTAGGGCTGCACTATGCGAGTTTTGTACTGCAAAAGTTTTATAACATGCATTAAGGTGTCTGTAGTCCAAAACTAGACGATATGAATTGTCTGGCTTGGAGACAGGAAACAAAGGATTGTTCATTTGAGAGGTGCATGTTTCAATCCCCCCCTGGTATTCAAGTTGATCTAAAATCTCCCTGACTTGTTTTTTAGCTTCTTGCTTAATGGGATACTGCCGTTGGGCAGTTGGTTCACATTTTAACTGGATTTTGTGGGGAGGAGAGTCCTCATCCCATCCTACATGATTTTTATATAATGCCGGTGCCTGGGCTACTGCCCATTTCCTTGCATATGTATATTTTTTGTGAATCGGAATGTGATTCGAGAAGGCAGGCATAATCATTTCTTCGCCACGAGGGCACTCCCTGACAAACTCTGGGGGCCAATCTTTTTCAGCTAACAGAATATCATAGCCTTTTGAGAGTTTATCCCAAAATAGACCCTTTATTTTCCTAGTCTTATCACCCTCTATACGCAATGTTATTTCGTATATTTTATGGGGCTCGCTAAGTCTGGTGTCGGCAGTTTCAACCTGAATGTATTCATTCGTGTCCACTGTCTCCAGATGACTCATCAAGATCTTGCGGGCTATACTGATTTCTGCTGCACTGTCCAACATTGTCAATGCCCACTCCCCGTTTTTCAACTGTGTCCTCAGTATTCTCGGCATGGTTGATTACTCTAATACTGGCTACCTTCTTTTTTGGAAATTGAGATTTTTTACTCTGAGCAGGTTCCTTGTCTTTGGACTTGGTGTGCTCTCCTGGGTCTGACCGTCGTCTTCTTTCCGATTTCTGCGAAAAAGATCGAGAGGGACGTGTATCAATACTTTGATATCTATCAGGTTTTTTCAGAATATCCCTATTTCTAAGGTTATATCTTTTCTCAGAGTGCTCCCTCTGGGGATACTGGTGTTCTCGAGTCGGAGTTCTTTCCCTCCGTCGAGGAGACCTTCCTCTGGACTGGAAAACTTTTTCCTTGGGAGTAGATTGTTTATTTCCATCCCAGCTCTTTTTAGGAGTGTTTAAATTATTTTTAATAAATAATTTTTCAGGATTTGAGCAGTTGGGGCTTTACTGGTTTTCCACCCAAGCTGTCTCTACCTAATTCTTCATAGCATTTCTCTATGATTCTGGCAAGCTCAATTGGCTGATCTGTTAGATCTGTTTCCTTCAACTTCTGGCGGATCGCCACAGATGCTGCTTCTCCCTTTATGTTGGCTAATAATATAGCCGGACCTGCTTGAAGTCTTTCAGTAATTTCATACCAAGATTTAAAGCGGGCTCTGGACCGTATTCATTTTGAATCTGTTTTAGCACTTCTGGTATTACCGCCATAGACGGAACACCATGTGTTTTTGTGTAAATGGAAGCAAAGACTGTACCCCAAGTGTCGCAGTCCTCCACGTGTGGTGCGATTCCCATAGGAAAGCAGATGGTCAAGATTCTGTGTTTCTCTATAGGGGTAGTATCAGGAAATACTGCCTCTATTTGAGTGATTTTCTGTGCTAACCAGAAAGGAATTTCTTCCCTTTTTACAGATGTTTTACCAAGACATGACTGTATGTTCTGTGGTGTAATTTTATTAGTGTTCCCCTGATGAGGGGTCAGCTGTGGTACATTAACAGCTGGTTGGACTGTTGCAGTCCGCATTACATATTGGACTAATTGCCTATGTATTTTAATTAATGTTTTTAGCTGTACTAACAGCTCTTCTTTAGACATTTTTGCAATGTCAGGATGTGATGTGTAGCCGGCTAGAACCGGCCACGTTGCTCCTGGTCTACCTAGTGGACCGAGCCTGGTTATGTGATCATTATGTTTTAGGGCGCCATTAAACCAGAGCAGGTGCTCTTGGAATTTTAGTGGGATTTCAGTCTCCTCGATAGGAGCGTACTCTTCCGGTGGTTCCTCTATTTTGTAATAGTGAAACTCTTTTGTTCTAGCGTTTGCCGCTGGAAAGTTTATCCATGAATAGAATACCTCTGTCTGCCGATATTCGTGTGCCTCTATCACGAAAATTACTGTACCACCTTGTGGTGTCAGTCCGTTCTCTATAAGTTTTAAAGTTATAGATTTTCTTAAGTGGACCGGGATGTCGATAGCATCCGGGTCTGTCTGTAGGAGACTCGAGTCTTCCTCTATTAGTAGGGCTGCCAGCCTAGCTGCTTCCCTTTCCTCTTCACTGTCTGACATTATATAAATGCAGGTTTTGCAGAGTTGGTCTCCAAGGAGACAAAGATTAGGTGCACAATATTTTGGAACACTGTATCCTTCAACGTTGAATAAACCAGAGCTTTACATAGGAATCTCTTCCTACTAAGGTCGGGCGGATTTTAACCTTTCACCCACTCCAGACGTCTATTGGAGTATTTACGGGAGAAAGGGGTCTGTGTGAAAAATGCACGACTGAGTTACTCTAACGTCTTGCGTTAGTTTATCGCCTATTTTCCCAATAGGCCCTGCGCATTGGAATAACATAAACAGTAGTATCGATGTAGAAGTGCGGATCTTCCAGGCCTCTACTGACTATGCTAAACTTAATTGGGTTTGTTACCAACTAGCTCAGAGGTCACTGGAAACTTTCTTGACTGAAATAGGAAGTGATCAGCTTCCCTGGCACAGACAAGAAGGGATTCAGTTTTCCAACAACCGTGCAACATGACAACTTTGCTCCTCAGATCAAGAGTCAATCTCTAGGGTCGTGTGAAACAATAGACAGTTATTTTACTCAGTCAGGTTAGTGCAGATTACTTTCACAATATGTAGAGAATAGAGAGACGGGCGTTTGTCAATAAAGGGTTAACATTTATTGAACAGTCTTTCTTCTCGTACAAGAGAAATGAATTGCCACAATTGCAAGACTTGTTATGATAAAAAGTACGTACAGTAAGATAAGTATTGCGAGATAATACTGTAAAAGCATTGATATGGTTTCTTAGCCATACAATGGTTTAAAAGTAATAAAACATATATACATTCATATATATATTAGGCTAAAATACTCAACTGGTGCTTCTAACTACGCCTACCCCAGTGTACCTGACCTAAGCCTAATACGTGGGAGGGGAGTAAGTAAGTAGCTTTAAGTTAAGTTGGTTTTGCCAAGGTTTGCTTCAAGAATTCTCACTAAGGGTTTAGTCAACACCATACCTCTGAATAGAATGATGGAGGTCTGGTATCTCCTTCAGGGAAACTCGGTATCCCAGTCACCCGCAAGGGTAGACCAGAAACGCTGGAGCTGGATTTCTCGGCAGGAGAAAGGCAGCGTCTCTCTTCAGCGCGTCGAGGAGGAGGAGGGGGGACAGCGTCCGCGGGCAGCTTGCATCTGCTGGGCTCTTCGCAGGGGGACGGCTGTTCAGCTCCTATGTTCACCACACCATCGTTCGCTAGTCAGCAGCGATAGCAGTAGCGATAGCAGCTATGATATCTTCAGCATGACAGCTTCTTCAGCAGCAGCGAAGATAGCAGCGATGGCATTGAGGCAGCTAGCATTTGCTTAAGGCAACGTTGGTAATATTTATACCTGAAAGGTGCCTTGTTTGACGTAAGTTTGCTGGACATAAGACGTCAATAAGATGTCACTAGGAAATGATCGTCTATCAGTGCTCATTAGAGTTCTATTACTAATCAAAACACAGCAAGCGGGGATTTCCAGGTTTGCTGAGTTTTTATCTTGTTGAAGAACTCAGAGTGTTAATCTAGGAATCTCAGATAGTGACTTCTGCTCTGTCATTGCACTAATTGGTTGCAAAGGAAGTGGCAGAGAAAGCTATTCTGGAATGTGGCTCTGTTCGTGTGAGGCCAGAGATGATTTACTGAATATTGCACTCGAACGGTTATGCCAATATAGGGAATAAATGGATTTATAGCCGAATAGGGGCATAAGGTCACAGTATCGATCAGGATCCTAGATAAGCACGCAACAATAGTGAGGGCGACTGTACATCAGGAAATCGCTCCAATGATCCACCAGGGGTACTCCCACAGAAAGGAACTAGGGTTGCTGTTAAATTCAATAATATAAAGATGAAGGGTCCTTGTTGTAATGTACATGTAGTATATTTATTCTTGAGATTAGATAGAAGGTACAGCATTCAGGTAGGAATGTAATATGGTAAGAAACCCCACCGGGAGCAGATAACTTCCTGCTCAGCCTCCAGGTAACTGATAAATCCCTTGAATAGCAACAGGTAGAATCATGGATGACATCACGGAGACATGACATAGACAAGCAGACACTAACACTAAGGAGGGACAAAGAGAGAGGAAGAGCAGGATATAACACACCTCCCTTCTTTAATTGAAAAAATGAATACGATGAAACAGAAGAAGGCAGAAGCAGAAAGGCAGGAGAAAGAAAGAACATAAATGCACAAGAAATAAACACCCTCTTCAACATGATGGAAATAAGAGTATCAAAGGGGAGCAGGTACAAAGGTTGTACAAGCACCGTAAGCTAACAAAAGAATGTAAGCTTAAATGAAATGAAAACTGAACATCTCAATACAAATGAGCAAAGGTACAGTATGGCTCAGTACCGTGGGTAGAAAATGAAATATCAACTCCTCAAATTCGAATATTTTCTATTCCTCTAAAATAAAGCACAATAAAAAGGAGCCCAACTCCTCAAAGTAAACACATGAACTCCTCTAAACATAGAGCACAGTAAAAGTGGTCCATGACAAAACGGCTCTTCACAGAAAATGCACAACTTCTCTATCAATAGAATAAAACTGCTCTAAAACGGCTCTTCACAGAAAATGCACAACTTCTCTATCAATAGAATAAAACTGCTCTAAAATAAAGCACAATAAAAATGAGCTCAACTTCTCAAAGTAAATACATGAACTCCTCTAAACATAGAGCACAGTAAAAGTGGTTCATGACAAAACGGCTCTTCACAGAAAATGCACAACTTCTCTATCAATAGAATAAAACTGAGCCCATGCAGCTCCTCACAGTAAGTAACAGAAAATCACCAATAAAACTGAGCCCTGCGGCTCCTGACAGTAAATAGATGAACTCCTCTAACCATAGAGCACTATAAGTGGTTCATCTGAAATGACAATAAAATTGAGCCCCTATGGCTTCTAATAGCAAGCACATGAACACCTCTAACAATAGAGCACTATAAAGTGGTTCATAACAGAAATAAACATCAAAATTGAGCATCACTCTAGCTCATCATCACTAAGAATGAAAACAAATTGGAGCACCTCAACATAGTTGAGCACATAAATGACCCCCAATAAGCATAACGCCTACAAATCATCACCAAAATGAAAGTAAATGAGCACCTCAACAAAGGTTGAGCACAAACGTGGCTCCAGTAAAGTAGGCAATAATAGAATAAATTATTTCAAAATGTATCACTTGCAAATCCACACAGAAAAGAACATGTAACAGCATACATACATAACCTAGAAACAGAGTTCTAAGCATTGAGCATATAAATAGATATTTAGCACACCACAGTACTTAGAAGAAATGCACTCAAGGGTAAATTACAGCGCTAACTACACATTGCATAAATTAGGAAATATGCAAAATTGTTCACAACATCTTAAACATAACAAATCAAAATAATAAAAGTAGTCACCGTTGTCATTTGAATGAAGGGAGACACAAGCAGCTCTGTAGTAATCTCCATGGGAAAATTTAAAGAAAATCAAACAGTACCTTGTTGGAGAACACCCTTTTGTTTAAGGAAAATAAATAAATAAATAAATAAATAATTCATGAAACAGCAAACACCGGTGAGCGATCTCCCACCCGGGTTGTAGATCCAAACGTAGTGAAATGGTGTGCAAATCAAGTTCTCGAAGTCAGGAATGTAGACAGACTCCTAAATGGTGTAGAGCCAAGCGCTGGCATGTGAATTCCAGACGACAGTGCACAAATATCGAAGATTGGAAGTTAAAGAAGAAAACGCTGTAGTGCTGCATGACAGAGAAGTTGACAAAAGTACACACCAGAAGTACACGCAGTACTGCTGCAGAGTATGCGCAGGATGTGGTTGGCAAGAAATAGGCATCAGGTCTCAGCATAGGCCACACGGCAAGCCAAATAACAAAGTAGAATAGCCCTCTCTTCACTCAAACTGCCAGTGCACAACCTCCAAGGTACCAAAACACGGAGTTCACACAGATTGATGCAGGTAGACTTTAATTTTAAGTGCAGGTTGTAACGGTCCCAGTAAGTAGCGCTTTTGTAAACAGGAGACCTTTAAACAGCAGGTTGGCACAAGTTGCTTAGGCAATAAACTGAAGTCACAAAGTGAGCTGACAATCTTTTAAACAGCAGATTCCAGAAATAGCACAGCCACACTTCCATTTAAACAGGAGGTTGCAGAAGTAGCACAGGCACACCTAGGACAGACAGCAGCAGTAACGTTACTCACGTAAAACGCTGACTCACTAGATGAAAACAGGGAGTCCTTTAAGTTTGCTCTAGTGCCAGATGATATAGTAGTAGTATTACTTCAGCAAAGGTCATTCCAATGCTCTGGGTTGAGGCTGTGGGTTGGATTTAGACACCGGTGGGGTACCCAGAAGCAGGAAAGTAACTTTAAACGTTTCTCTTCTTGTCTTTGGTTGCAATGATGTCCTTTTTAAATTCATTGAAGTCCTTTTTCTTTTAAATGGGTCCTTTTTTACCTTGTCGCCAGTGTTAAATTCAATAATAGAAAGAAGAAGGGTCCTTGTTGTAATGTACATGTAGTATATTTATTCTTGAGATTAGATAGAAGGTACAGCATTCAGGTAGGAATGTAATTTGGTAAGAAACCCCACCGGGAGCAGATAACTTCCTGCTCAGCCTCCAGGTAACTGATAAATCCCTTGAATAGCAACAGGTAGAATCATGGATGACATCACGGAGACATGACATAGACAAGCAGACACTAACACTAAGGAGGGACAAAGAGAGAGGAAGAGCAGGATATAACAGTTGCCTTCTGGAATATTGCAGTACTCCGCTCGAAGATAAACAATCCAAACTGGTCCGATTTTATTAAGGACATAGACATACTCTGCTTCCAGACTTGGTCTCGTGAAGCCATTCACATCAACGGTTTCAAAACATTCCATGTACCAGCAAGCTCTTCTAGACATGGGAGGTGTAGAGGCGGATTGACTGTCTATGTTTCAAACCTGTTGGAGGTATTCTCTTTGAAATCAGAGGGCTCGTCTAGTGAATATCAGATCATTGCAATTCAGGTGACCTCCAAGGTAGAGGTAATAATCATCAACATGTATAATAATACTGAAAAGGGGTTGGTAAACAACATGATAAATACCCTTAACAAGGAAATTAGAATGTTGGTGGATAATACAGTGAGGGATTCCATTTTGATATGGGGAGGTGATTTTAACCACCATCTTTGCAAGCAGTATCAGAGTGGTTGTGGGGATCATGAAATGTACAAGTCGGAGAAACAACCCCATTTTGAGCACAACAATGGGGGTGACGCTTTTAATGATATGATGGCCTCATTTGATTTGGGTTTTGTAAACTTGCAATGTAGCCCCAGGGGGAATTTAGCCCCACATATGTGGGGAGAGGGCATAGTACATTGATAGATTTTGTCACCATCACCAATTCCCACTCAAACCGTCTAACTGATTTCTCAACATATACTATAGGTCTGAGCGACCATCTCCCTCTCTGCTTTGGAATACAGCTCCCTGTAAACAAAGACTGTTCTATGATAGAAAGATTGGCCTGGACAAATAATTGTATCTTAAGCAGACAGAATGGGTATGCTCTTAGGTGGTCCTCGAGTAATCCAGAGATCACAAATAGTAACATAATTAAACAAGCACTTGTGCATATTAATAGATGTCTTCAGGAAGAGGTCTTACACACAGAGGTTTTGGATTCCTTTTCTGATATTACAAGGATCATTAAAATGAATCTTCTGCATCCAGCCAGAGCCAGGAAACCGTCCAAAAATGGGTGGTTTGACTCAACATGCATGAAAACTCACGTACAACTCAAGAGGGCATTGAGTAAAAATCCACGAATCCAGGCAGAAATAACCCAGTGCAGGCGCGAATATAATCTG
The DNA here is from genome assembly GCF_964263255.1 of Lissotriton vulgaris. NCBI lineage: Eukaryota > Metazoa > Chordata > Amphibia > Caudata > Salamandridae > Lissotriton > Lissotriton vulgaris. The sequence goes on from NW_028241744.1 coordinate 46,484, forward strand.
GCAAGAAAATCCCGGAAACGTAATATAAAGAATGAAGTCTGGGTAAATCTACATGAGGCTTCTTTGAAAAGGGACGGTTGTGCCTTTTGGGCAGCAGTCAAGGCCCTGTTTTTTAATCCTGGAGATAATGCCAGATTGGAAGTGGCAATATCAGAAGATCCTTGGATAGACTTCTTCGCAGAGGTCTATAACCCGGGTGGAGTGCACAAATTGGCTGATATGGGGAGGAAAACACCGGGGCTTGGTGAGGTCGGCTTTATCCCAATTGACCTACAGGTATCTGTAACTGAAATCCAAGATGCCATTGCTCAGAGCAGGGGTAATAAAGCCCCGGGTGCTGACTGTATCCCCATTGACCTATTTAAATATCAGACTGAGCTATGGTCCCCACTACTTAAGCGAGTCCTTGATGCTAGTTGTGAACTGGGATTTATTGATACTTGGGCGGAATCAATAATTATTCCCATATTCAAAAAAGGGGACCGGGAAAATCCCGCCTGCTATCGCCCTATATCCCTCCTGGATTCTTTTATGAAAGTTACAGGGAGGGTAGTCTTAAATCGTTTACAACAATGGGCTGATGATACCAACATCTTATCTCCTGTGCAGTATGGATTTAGGGAAGGTCGGGGCACCTTAGAACAGGTACTACATTTCTCTATGCTCCTAGGGAAATACACCCAGGCTAAGGAAGGCAAACTCTACGCAGTGTTTGTTGATTTAAGCGCTGCGTTTGATTGTGTCATCCATGACCGCTTATGGGAGATTCTGAGGGACATGAAGGTGGAAGAAGTGGTAATCTCCTTCTTAAGACAACTCTATGCTGGGGCCAGGGCTAAAGTGAGGTTCGGCACAAAAGGAGAATGTACCAAGCCCTTCCTTGCAAAGCGGGGAGTGAGGCAAGGGTGCCTACTCGCCCCATTTCTTTTAAATCTGTACACCAATGTCTTAGAAAAAGAACTAGTGGCTGAAGTACGCGACTCCCCACAGGTTCACCACCAACAAATTTCATGGATAGTAGGGGACTTAAACTTAACATATCTAAAACCTTTGTAATGACGTGTGGAAGATCTAGGAATAAAGAGTGACGTCTGTCTGCCAGGAAGGAAAAAATTGCTACCACCAAATCTTTTTCTTATTTGGGTATTTTGCTTGAAGAAACTGGGTCCTGGGGGTCAGCCATCAGAAACAGGACCTTGATGTTCAAGAGAGCAACTGCGGCACTTATGTCGTTCTCTAAAAAGATGGGGAAGAGACCTCCAGAAATTTTGCTCAAAATCTACCAGGCCATGTGCATCAGCACAGCCATATATGGAGCAGGTATCTGGGGTATTGATAAGTGTAATGAAATACAAAAGTTTGAGAATGTGTTTTTAAGATTTATCCTGGCTATCCCTGCAAGCTCCCCTGTATTCAATTGTCATGCAGTGCTGGGGATTCGATACATCATCGACCTGATTAGTATGCAACCTGTTTTGCTTTGGCACCGAATTTGGACTACTGACCTTCTGTTAAACAGAAATATTATTAAGGACTGCATGGGTTTGAACAAGGCCAGTAAGATACCTTGGCTGATGTATATTCTTAAATTTACCAGGGATCTAGGAAGACCAGAGTATTACCATCAACCAGACTCATTGCATAAGATTTCAAGAAAGGACTTGAAGCAGTTGTGCTGGTATCATGTCAAATCCCTGAGACTAGGTGTGGAAATTAATAAAAAACGTGTTATACAGCACCAACTCACCCTAGTCACATATACTATTCAGCCCTACTTAATTTGGTGCCTGGAAGCCTTTGACTGCTATTTATTAACAAGATTCAGGTTTGATGTCTTCTTTCGTCTAATTTCATTCCCTAAAGTAAATGACTGGGGAAGAAACCTGTGTAAATGCCCATGTGACAATTTGTCTACCCAATCTACGCTGCATGCAATTTGTTTTTGTAAATTTTATACAATGGAAAGGTCTAGATGGATCAAACCACTTTAAAAAAAACATGGTACTTGGAGGCAATGCCGCCCAGCTTTACTATTCGTATTGTCCTTAAATGATGTGACATGTGTAGCCGTTATGCTGGGTTTTTTAAAAAGTATCTTAAAGAAAAGGAAAGCTTAATTATCAGCTAACATATATGTATTTTAAATTATATTGTTACTGTAATGAACTTGTTGCTTTTATGATTTTATGTATTTCAACGTCGAATAAAGCTTTTTCATATCAAGTACCAGACTTACCAATCCCAGATGATGAAGTTCTGCCATTTGGTGGGCTGATGGGATTCCTTCCTAATTAATAACAGCCCAGGGTGACGTTATAGATTCTGATTGTGCCTTACATCACCTCTTTTCACAGACCAGTAGTTCCCTTTTTGTAATTGTATACTGTAGGTTGGGGACAGGATACTACTTGGTCTATAAAAATCATTCCCTTGGACCCTCTTTTTAACTGAGTTGTATTGTATTTATTGAGCAGCTGTGGCTGTGGGTCCTTTCTCCTCTTTCTTTTGTCTGACAGCTTGACTATTAGTTGTCGTTTTGCTCACTTTGTTATCTTTTATTTGCTTTGATAATGGCTGATTTTGTAGGCCTTTCCTTTGAGGACGATGTGCTTAACTCCATACTCACAGATAATCCAAGTATCTTAGACACTATACCCACAGCTGGGTCTAGTACACAGGACGATTGGGGGGTCTATACTTAATTTAAAGAAGACTCACTCGCGGACTATTATACATGGACAAGTAATGGCCGAGTACTTACATGGCAAATGTGCACCTACGGGACTTATCGTTATAAATGCCCCTCGCCTTTTCCTGACCGACAAAACATTCCTACAGGATTGGTCCTTGATCGCGTGGCGATGTACACGCGACTGGCTAATTTTAATCATTACAACAGCCAAAAGGGTGACACATATACACCACCTGAATTTAACAGAAAGGGCAGACGGTATGGATCAAACTATTCTACATCCACATCGGATCAGAGTTCGAGTGACTCAGATACTTCCACTTCAAACAATCCGCAAGGGAGGTGGAGGAGTCCACAGAACATGTTCTATCGTAGGAGAGCAACACAAGGAAACTATTACCAACAGGGACCTTGGTGGCCTCCAACACCAAGGGGGTATCACCAATGCGTTTCCCCAACCCATGCCACATTTTCAAACACACCCACAATTTTTTGACAATCAATCTTTTTTAGGGCAGGGTCGTGGACGCAACAGAGGCAGGAGGAGAGCACAGCCTCAGGTACACTGGGAGGACGAACGAACATTCCCGAACACTCAGAGCAGGTGAGGCCAGCAACAACAAGCAGGAACGAGCTCGGACGGGAAGACCTGATAGTCAACCTGAGCTCTTGTACCGTTACTGTTACTGTTGTTGAACTACAGATTCAACAAAGGCCTAGGGTTTGTCCCCACCAATAATTGAGATCCTTTTCAGCTACGTTGTGAGCTGGAAAGATTTTTTCCATTTCTTCTTCAAGAATAGGGAGAAAGAGGGAGAGATGTCAGAGGTAGACCATAATACTGGTTTGAAAAGACCCTCTACCTTTCACCCTTTCATCCAGCAAGTGCCTTTAGAAGTAGGCGTATTTGAAAAAGCGGTGGCCCATGATGTCATGGCCATATTTGAATCTAGACAGCGAAAATTCCAGAATTTGTCAACTAAAGAGAAATTAGCTTTTGACAATTTGTCTAAAGATACCTCTATCACAATAAAACCTGCCGACAAGGGTGGAGCCAGTCATTCTGGACACCGATACTTACCGTGCTGAGTGCCTGAGACAGCTTGGTGACACTAACTCATACCGTCCTCTCACTATTGACCCTACATCCAGACTGACCTTAAAGATAGGTCATCTAGTTGAGGAGGCCAGTGCAGAGGGTTGGATCACTGCTCGAGAAGCACAGTTTCTCATTAGCGCGCATCCAGTGATACCATACTTCTACATCTTGCCTAAGATTCACAAAACACAAAGACCACCCCCTGGTTGTCGTTTAATTTCTGGCATTGGTTCTCTATTAGAACCACTATCTACATTTGTGGATCATTTTCTAAGGCCCCTGGTTAAGACAATGCTGACTTACTTACAAGACACCAAAGATGTCCTCAGGTTACTTCCTGATGTGGACTTTAACATTGAGACTGACTTTTTGGTCAGTTTCGATGTGGAATCATTATACACATGCATCCCACAGGAAGAAACTCTAGAGGCTATACAAAATCTTTTGGATGCTAGTGATATGGAAAGCATTACACCAGTGAGCTTTATCATGGATTGTGCAAGGCTAGCGATGACTGAGAATTTTTTCAAATTTGAGGAAACCATCTTCCTGCAAATCTCAGGGAACTCGAAGGGTAGCGTCTTCGCACCTAGTTTAGCCAATCTTTACATCCATCTTTTTGAGCAGGAGTGTTTTCTCAACCACAGCAACCCATTTTTCCATCATGTGTTGCTGTGGAAGAGATACATTGACGATATTCTGGTCGTCTGGCGAGGCGAAGTCCAAGCCATTCTTGATTTTCAAGTCTGGCTCAATAGCAAGAACCGCTATTTGAAGTTCACAGTTGAGTAAATCCAATTAGAATTGCCTTTCCTAGACATCATGATTTTTCCAATAGCTGGTAAACTAGGAAGCAAACTGTACAGAAAACCAATGGCCAGGAATTCATTACTGACTTTTGACAGCCATCACCCCAAATCACTCCGAGAAAACCTCCCGGTTGGCCAATTTCTGTGGGTTCGCCGAAATTGTACAGACAAACAGGATTTTGTGACATACGCCACTGATTTACCTGGTAAGCTCAGACAACGAGACTACCCTAAACGCTTAGTGCGTAGGGCTTGGAAAAGGGCTTTGAATAATGACAGTGACACCCTTTTGGATGCACCAGTAGAGAAATCACCATTGGGCAGACTCACCTTTGTGAACACCTTCTGCACCTTATTTAACCAGGTTTAGAAGTCTGTTCACAGACATTGGAGAATTCTGAATGTTGCTGGTGAAATTATTCCGACACCATTATTTTCATTCAAAAGAGGGACAAACCTAAGGGACAGTCTAGTACACACTAGACCATGACACCAAGCACAAGAGCTACCGAACACCTTGTGGAACGTTCCTGCGGTCCAAGGGCACTATCCGTGTGGTTCGTGCACGGCGTGCCCGCAAACACAGAAAACTCTCTCCATTGACATTGGGACATGTAGACCTTGGCTCCTTAAGAGACATACCAATTGCAATAGTGAAAGAGTGATTTACATGATCACAGCCCATGTGCTTTGAAGTATGTGGGTATGACGACCAGGAAGGTCAAATTAAGAACTAATGAGCACAAAAGCACTGTCAGGTGTAATAAACAAGCCACACGCCTCACCAACCATTTCTTGAGCACAAAACATAAAGCAGAGGATATGAAATGGGTTGTACTGGAACAACCATTTATCCCACCTCATGTGAGTGATGTGACAAGATACCTCTTTTTGAAGGAACAAAAATTGATTTTTAAGCTCAAGAGTGACAGTGAGGGATTGAGTGACGATATTCCGTGGGTTACAATATGAGTACATGCAACTATTGATGTATATGCCATTTTATGAGTATGTGGTCCCAGGTATTGTCTTCCTCTCAGGATATCCATTCCTGATGACCCAATAACAACATTGCTCTTTTTTCGCAATAGAGCAGTATACATACATACTTGTGAATCTCATTCTGGGACCTAGTTCCTCTTGAACATATCTCCTTATGAATCTTCATACTCTTATAGTCATGTTCTGGCTGACACACAGATTTATATAAAAATACTACCATACAGTTCACACATGCTCATTGCACAACCTTTTACGTTCCTCAAGGGGCGACCTTTCTGCATTACTAATTTCAGATTGCTCAAACGTCATGATAGTGACACTACTGTCAGGGCATAATGTTGCTGGTGGTGACCTCTGTAAGTCACAATATTCCCAGATTGCCCCTACTAGCCCCTTTATTACTATTGCAAAATTGAGGGTTCTTACATGGCTGTAAGCAGTAGAGAAAAACAATCACATTACCGGAGATTGGTTTCCGGATGCTGTGTACCAATGAGTTGACTTGTTTAAACAAACTTTGTACTGCCCAACTATTAACTTCAAGGGTTGTTGGTTGGCGAACATGCTGATATTTAATATGTCTGCTATTGAGTTCACATATACGCATTGCACAACCATTTATTTTCTGCAAGTGACGATTGTTTTATTAATATTTGCAGATCGCTTAAGCATCATGAGATTGACACCATTTTGGTTGACTGCTAGGGCACAATGTTGCTAGTGATCGACTTCCTTTATTTACAAACTTCCCGATCGCCCCACTACCTTTCTAGCAAACTGTAGGGTTTGTGCATGGATACATGTAGCAATAACGATTACATCATATTACCAGAGACAGGTTCCTGGATACTATGCACTAATGAGCTGACTTGTTCAATAACCTTGAACCTTTCTACTACATCCTTTTAGGTTTTTTCGGCCAATACGAATGGGTATGACAATGCCATCATAAGGTTCACACATGCGCATTATGCAATCGCATTTTCGCTTCCGGTTACTTAATGGGCCCCCTCTGGTCTGATACAATTCTGCGCATGTGCGTGCTACTAGGTTCCTGTTTTCATTACGAAATACATGTTCCTCTCTGGTCCGCCGACTACGCGCATGCATGCGTCTGTCGGAAATTATATCGCTCGAAATAAAATTACTAAGTTTAGCGGCTCCCTCTCTGGTCTGCCCTATTAATTACGCCCTAACTGAAAAAAAGGCCCCCCCGTCCGGTCGGGTACCTCTCCTTCGGCTTAGGATTAGCCAGAGGTACCGACCGACAAGTGAGGTTGGCTGTCACAGTCTAGGGCGCTAGCTAGTGTTTACGGAAAATTGCGGCGGATGAGCAATAATGCTATTTTTCCTATTTTTCGTACTGAGGCACGTATGACAACTGAGTATACAGTTATGAGTCTACAACGAGCGAGTACGGCTGTATGTATGGGGAAAATGACCGATTATTAGAAGTTGAAGGATATTGTTACTGTGAACTTGAATGACAGCTTTCAATACTCCAAGCTTCTGTATTTGCCACAGCAGCACCAATATACCAAATTACATACAACATATCATTAGTAAATTCACTGTACTTCATTTATGCACCTAATGCTATGAGTTTAGGTTCATTTACCCAAGAAGTGAGGAGTTATTAGCGCATGCATCAAGTGGTTAAGCCTCAATTAAGTTGTTGTCTTTCTTTGTAGATTAAGTAACAAGGTTGTGAGCTCATTTCTTTGAGCTAGTGAGAAGTAAGGCAGGGTTATTCATGCAGACCTCTGCCTTTTCTATCCACACACAGAGTGGGGTCTCATCACCTGAGCAGTTGCCAGGAGAGGTGAAGATTGCTCCCATGATATAATGGGTGAGTTCACCAATCTCTTTTAAAATATTGTTAGCAAATTGCTATTTGACTATTGCAAATTTAATGATAATGTATAGGTGTTATTAGGCTTGATTGTTAGAATCATAGATATTGCACTGTTATCTATTTCTCTTTTGGAATCTTCTAGAAAAGAATATTTGTTTCCTGTGAAAATCATCCTACATATCGGAGTCACAGAATATGGTAGGATGTATCACACCAACCATTTTTATTTAAACTTTTTTCACCACACATTTTTTTCGTCGTAATTTGCAGTAGTGTAATCTCCAGTCCTGAGGAAAGCCAGTGGTTAATATTACCAAGAATGGCTGAAACATGTAGACCTGTTTAACCAACTGATGATAGTTATTATGTCAAACTATCCACACTCTGTTTTTAACCTTGACACTGTGGTAAGCACATAATAAAATTTGTCTTTGTTACCATGGTAATCAATTTTAAATTGCACCTCCTATTTTCGTTATACTTATAATCACTGCAATACCTGTTTTTCAGCACCACCGTTTCCAAAAAACATCTATGGCCTGACCCATCACTGGTATTATGGAATGGTACAGCTCTTGATTCTACAAGGAGAGCTTTCCTACTAAGTACCAGACTTACCAATCCCAGATAAAGTTCTGCCATTTGGTGGGCTGATGGGATTCCTTCCTAATTAACAACAGTCCAGGGTGATGTTATAGATTCTGATTGTGCCTCACATCACCTCTTTTCACAGACCAGTAGTTCCCTTTTTGTAATTGTATACTGTAGGTTGGGGACAGGATACCACTTGGTCTATAAAAATCGTTCCCTTGGACCCTCTTTTTAACTGAGTTGTATTGTATAGTGCTGTGTGTGTGCCAATGCCAGTAGGACGAGACTCCAGGACTGACTGAGAAGGGAGCACCACTCCCACAAGGGACACTGGATTTCATGGCCAAGAGAAACTGTCTAAAGGTGAATCAAGTGTACTGGTTACCAAGTGTAGTCCTGATCACTCTTCCTGCCAGTGCAGTAGAAGACACAATACCCCCTCCTACATTAATCAAGCGTTGGCAAAGCCAATATATTTCAGTCATTGGCCATCAACCTTTTTTGTCTTGTTTCGTCATTGTTTTTCCAAACACTGATTGCAGACGAAGCTGCTGGGCACTCAATCTTAAAAAAAAAGAAAACAAGCTGAAACCAAAAATATGTTTTGGGTCTCAAAAAGCATCAATTGCATAGTAGTTGCCACTGACACTTACAGGATCTGCTTAATATATTGATTTACTCCTCGTCAAAGGGCAGAATGCCAGACACTCCAAGTGCCTGATATTGGCCTGCCCTCTACCCCATGCTGTGGTGGTGGAAGAAAAAAATGAATGACTCGAACAGAGGAATGGACGAAGAAGGTTGACTGAAAGTATGTTATACATTTAAAATCTGTAAAATCAAAAGGTCTTGGCTAACTACAAAGCTTGTAATCTTAGTTCATGTGAAAGTACCTGGTTCCACAGACCCTATTCCAGTGGCAAATATACAACAAGCATTGGCATAGCCAATAGGTCTCGCTTTTGGGACCTTATAAGTATTTAGTTATGCAGCATAATATCCTTGGTGCAACAACGTAAACTGTTGCATGGCTAAACACTTATAAGGTCCCAAAGGCGAGACCTACTGGCTATGCCAATGCTTGTTTTTGTTAGGCACGGGGAGATTAAGTGATTTGCCCAGAATCACAGGATGTTCAGCTGTCATTGCTGAGACTCGAACCCGGTGCCCCTAGATTCGAGGTCGACTGGCCAACTCCTCCTGTTGTTTTCTTTCTGTACGTTATTTCCAGGACTTCAAAGAGTTTGGAACCACAAACAGCAAAAGCTTTTTGGAGTACCGATACTGG
>NW_028241745.1:0-1000 GCF_964263255.1 Lissotriton vulgaris
ACAGAGGTAACATAAGGTAAGCCTTATATCAGTTTTGTGCCGCTATTATGAGTGTCTCTGTTAGTTGCAATGGGTCTGGCAGCATCAATTACCAGTCCCATTGGTATTATGAGCTGTTCAAAATTGGGATGGCTGGTAATGACACAAAGCGAACATAGGTCTGCAGTATTGACTGGTTATGTTGCTCTTGAACGGTCGACAGTGTGGAGGGGGGGTTTTGTTTTTTCTGTTTTCTTTCATCTGTATAGCTATTCAATTCTTCCTGTGTTCATGAGAAAATTGTCGAAGTCAAAATGATGTATATTGGTGCTGCGGAAGTCTCTGGGACACAGAGCTCTGCCCTTTCCGTGTTATTTGACAAATAAAATGTGTTTTTAAAAAAATTGTGATGGCCAGATAATCCCAGGAGAAATGATCCACATAAGGTTGATAAGTATTTTAAGCAAAATCTCAGCCAAAAGGCGTGTCCCTGATGTTCTCAAACAAAGAAGGGGAGGGCAGCCACACCAATGCCCTCCAGTCAAGGTAGACCTCTACAAAATATTGAGTTTTGTGAGCACAAACAGGGAACACCAAAAACAGAGTCCATTTTGTGTTTTCTGGATTCAGTTCTTTTTATTTTATTTTACCGGTGTTCAGCTACTTCGAAGCAAAGTAGTTTCCATTCCCTCTGTTTATGATTTCACAGAGTCAATTCACTGTAGCAAACATGTTTTGTCTGGTACAACTTCCTCAAGACTAGGGAATACACACAATATTTACAATAAGTAATCATCATACTAAGATCTAAATACAGATTTTACCTTCACCCAAGTGAATTGACATGAAAGTCAAAAAAATAAGCTCTGAGGCACCACGTGCTACTGCATGTTCAAAGTCATGCTTGTTAACCATAAAGTATGATTGACACCTAAAGTAAAGCCCAAAGCAGTAAATTAAGTTGTGTTATGAAAAAGGTTACAGCCCAAATAAGCCTCAAAACAACCTGGTTACAGTTGTT
>NW_028241746.1:0-11946 GCF_964263255.1 Lissotriton vulgaris
ACGTCTCACAGAAGTCGAGGGTTCATCAAAGAGGGGTGTATACATACATTGCTGCCCGTTGCACCCTGGGCTCTGAGGCATGGGATGAAGGCAGCTCTCAGTCTGGACATAGGTTTTTTGGCTTTGCGATGACCAAATAGCGATTTTTTGCAATTCTCTGTTTGGTAATCGCAAACACCCATGTACTTGCTCCCAGATGCATCAAGAACCCCTTTTGCTATTCCTTAATACCGAAAAATAACGATTCGCTAATAAGGAATAGCAAAATACTATGCATGAAGAAATCGCTAAAACAATAGCGATTTCTTAAAATTCCTTAATTGCGACTCACAAATTGCTAGTCGCAATTAAGGAATAACTCCCCATTCATTCCTATGAGCCTAGAGTCCCATAGGCAGGAATAGGAAGACGTTCTCAATTTGCGGATCGCAATTAGCGGATCGCAAATTGAGAATGCGATTTCAAGGGTGTAGGGATGTCCAAAGGACACCCTGTTGCACCCCTGAAAATGATCTGTGCACATATGTTGCGCACACATATGCCCTAAGGGCATGTGTGTGCGCAACATGAAACTTTGAAAAATGCACTTTAGTGCGTTTTTCAAAGTTTTTGCAAATTACCATGAAGTTCAACTTCATGGTAATTTGCAAGCCGTATTAGCAAAATCGCTATTTTTTTAACTTTAATGCATTGCATTTAAGGAATCTCAATTTGAGATTCCTTAAATGCAAGTAATCTCAATTTTGCAATTTCTTAATTTGCGATTTTTGCATTTGGGATGATGCATCCCAAATGCAAAAATACCGGTCGCAAAGGGGCAAATTCTGAGAATCTGCCCATTTGCAAGCGGATTTTACCTTGCTGCATCTATGCCAAAGTGTCTTTGACACATTTTGCGATTCCTAATGGGTGGCAAACAGACCTACCTCATTAATAATCATGAGGTAGGTCTCAGTCTGTGACCCATTGGGAATCGTTAAAATCACAGGGATGGTTGCCTGCTGGGGTCAGCAGATCACTATTTCTGTGATTGCTTTTTAATAAAGGAATTTGAAGGAAAACCAGATGCATTTCAGAAATCAAGATGAAAAGTTTTCTTTTCATTTTTCGAGTAGGCAGTGGTCCGTGGGTCTACTGCCTGCTCTTAAAAAATGTTTCCACTAATATTTACAAAGGGGAAAGGGTCAACTGGGGACCCCTTCTCATTTGCGAATGGGTTACAACCAACTCAGAGTTGGTGATAAACTGCAAATGTTTCGCAACCGCATTTTGGTTGCAAAACATTCACTTATACCACTGCAAGCCAGTATTAGGAAGGGAGGCCCTAAACACTCCCCTTCATAATACTGAATAGGCACCTGAGGGTTCTTGAGGAATGCAGCCATCAATTTTGGAATACGCTGGGGACATTGCCGAGCATAGGCCCTCATGTGTTCCAGCCTGGTATTCAAGTCTGTAGGCGTGTCCGATTGAAGTGTCAGACAGATATCCAACAAGCATTCTTCTCAGCAAAACCGGCATCAAAGAACAGGTGAGATGCAGTCCATCCAGACTGGTCTAAACTATAGGAACCAAGAGGCGCTCAGTCCCCTTAGGCAAGGTGTGCCCAGATGTTGTGCCATGCGTTCACGGTATTTCCGCTCCAGGAGCGCTTTGACATCTCGTTGGTCATTGGGCTGTCCATTGCGCAGCAGAAAAATAGCAATCAGGATTCCTGCTATTGAGAGCAGGATCAGCGGAAGACCTCCAAAAATGCTTCCAAATACGGAGTGTATAAAATTTTGAAAAACTCCGAGGACTGTCTGAAAGGAGCTTAGAAGTCCTGACCGTATGGTCTTAAATAGGTGTACAATACCACTCATTTCAGACATATTAAAGTTACGACCCACCATTTCTGCAAAATGAAAGGGGCAGTTTATACATATAAGTGTTTGTATATCAGTCGAGGTACTTGCGATTTGAAGACCAAAGGTCTCTCTGACAGAGGTTAAGGGTATGGTTTGCTGCAAAAACATGGTTTTCAATCTGCTCAAAGTAATAAACTGTATAAAGGAAACATTCAACGAAGCCCATAACGGTGCCTCCCTAACTGTATTCATCGGGGGAAACAATACTTGCATACAGCAAGTAACCATGGAGTTCACAGTGACCAGATATGCACTGCCCAGAAGCTATTGAGAGCAGGATCAGCAGAAGACCTCCAAAAATGCTTCCAAATACAGAGTTTATAAAATTTGGATTAACTCCGAGGACTGTCTGAAAGGATCTTAGAACTCCTGACCCTGTGTTCTTAAATAGGTGTACAATACCACTCGTATCAGACATATTAAAGTTACGACCCACCATACCTGCGAAAGGATAGGGACAGTTTATACGTATATATCTAAGTCAACCTAGTCCTAAACCATATCGTCCAGTCTAGTAACTGCTGTAACGTTCACTGATGACAAGTCTCTTTGTTCACGATGTGACGACTGATGTGGCTTCAGGATGAAATTAACTTTATTGGCTGTAGAGCTTTGTTGAAGGTATCATCCATTAATAAGCATGCTAAACGTTATAACTAAGCCTAGCCAGAAAAGAAAGAACAGCATTCCAGTAATTACCCAAAGTTCCAACCAAGGCAATACAAGTCTTTTTGAGAAAGTGAAGAAAGTTCTTGACTTGTTGCTTGCATGTTTGGTGGGCTGGCGTAGTTTATGGTTCACTTGGATCGAAGGAAAACGTATCAAAGTTCATGAAGTAACCCGAAGCAGTTCAATTAATTGTTGGAATTACATCAGGATTTGTTGTAATTGTATTTTGCTCTTGTCGAGGCATGTTGACGTATTTGGTCTAATCACAACTTGAGTGTTATTTCGAGTTTCATTTTGAAGATGAATTTCAGGTACAGCATTGTTGCTCAGTCCTTCATTCCGTACAGGAGGCTCTTTGAACGTGATGAGTCTCTCTGTTTGAACTTCTAGTATTGTAGCTAGAGGAGGATGTATACAACTGTGGAGTCCACAAGGCCTACTGCTTGGTATCAGCCACTTAGTGTGGTTTGAATAAGTCGACTGAGACAAATCTTTTCTCCTTTTTCCCAGTAAGAGGCGGCAAAAGTACTTAAATTGCTAGGATAGGTACAGGCTTTCTGTATGATGTTCCAAATTCTTTTTTGGCATCTATTTTCTCTCTGACCCGACTTTTGGGATCCAGACAGGTCTTGCCATGACTGCCTTGACTTCCCCAGTGGCAGTCTGTTTCATGTGAACATTAGTTTGTTGTGTCCTGGAATCATTTAGATCCTGTAAAATAGTCAAACGATCATGGATATCAAATGGTTTCTCATTCGCCACTGCCCCTTCACAATCAAGATCAGGTACCGACCTTCGTGTCCCAAATAGAACCTTGTAAGGAGTGACACCCCCTAGAGAACTTCTTGGCTGGTTGTTGAGGGCTCTCTGTATCCCATATAAGTGATTGACCCAACTGCCACCCTTGCCTAATACCCTAGCTGGTAAAGATTGCTTTAGGTCCCGGTTTTTCCTCTCCACAACCAAATTTCCCTCAGGATGGTACAGAGAGGAGTACTGCAATGCTACCCCCATATTTTCCATGACCTCTTTCTAAGCCAGAGAGCTAAACGCCGGGTCTCGGTCAGAATGTAACATGCCAACTGCGTATGTCCATATAAAGAATCACAAATCTTTGATAACAGTTTGAGCGTCGGCCGAGCGCTGAGGCCCAATCCATAGGAATCTTGAGCATGAATCCACTGCCCCATCGTAAGCCCCATCAGATTGTAAGAGGCCATCGTGGAATACACAAGCAAGAGGTTTGTCTTACTTTAGATGTGGTAATGTAGGTGAAGGGGTATGATATTACCAAGGCCTATTTTAGGGTACCTATATGGAACAGAACACCACTTGTTTCCAGATGGTCATTGCCAAGCAGACAATCCACAGGCATGAATGGACTCACCCCTAAGGAACCTTAGACCTCCCTTCACTCAAAGGGAACCAGAGCCACTGGATAGTGAATCTCATGGTTGTCAGCTATAATAAGCTGGTGGAATGCATAATGGACTACCTGCTCTGAGGTCTAAAGATGACATCTGGCCATTGTCATGCTGTCTCCAGTACACCATCTGTCCGTCACCCAAGGATACTAGGGTAACTTCTACTCTACCCTACCCCCATACTATTTGGGGCAGTCTCATGCACAAGTGCTACATTAGTCTGCCCCAGTGTCTTTCCATGGGGGGGGAGGGGCTGTTCCCACTTGAGACACTTGGCATCACTCTTGTGGTGCCCAACCTGTTGGCCCTCATATCAGTTAGGGGGAGCCTTCCCTGAGAACATTTTATCAGGGTACCACTCCTTTTTCTGCTCAGGTGAGGGCGGGGAGTTCTGACACTACAAAACTAGCCTGGAGACCTTCAGACAACTCCTTGTTTTTATGTATGTCTCCTCCTCCTTCTTCTGGTTGGGACGCTGCTCACCCTTGCAGTAATCCCCCCCGATACCTTCTTGTGGACCGTGGTGATGAGCAAGTGGTCCTCCTCCTTAGTAAGCTCCCTGGAGTCTGTGAGCTTACATTCAGTAAGGCGTTGGCGCAGATTTGCAAAACAATTGCCCTCTTGCAATCAAGTTATACAGTCTTTGGTAAACCTTCTCTTCACTGCCTTTCACCCACCCACTGAGTACCTTGCAAAAAGAATCCACACAATTCACCCAGGATTGGTTGGCCAGCTTCTGGCTGCCCCTTAACTCCTGCCTGCACTTCTCAGGGGTGACTTCATATTTTCTGACAAGGGTTCTCTTAATGAGAGGATACCTCATCCTGTCCTCCTGCCCTGGGGCCAGTAGTGTGTTCCTCCCCTCACTAGGGATATATTATCAGAGGCTAGCCCCCAATCCTCCTCAGGGATCCTATGCATCTGTAAATTTAGCTTATAAGATTCAACCCACTTGTCAATGTTGTCCCCCACAACAAAGTCAGACATCAGACCTTTATGAATATGGACCCTCTTGTCTCCAGAAGGCACTGTAGGTATTTTTTTTTGTAAATATATTTTTATTGCAGAATTAGAGACAAGATCACTAAATGGACCAACCAGTACACTTGTGGCATCCCGACAGTTAACATGACAGAAATACATTACACAGCCAATTAGCCCACATCCCGGAGGCTGGGCAGCGCGTCAGATTCCCGTTCCCCGGTAGATGCCTCAGTGTGTGCCCTTTCGGGGCGTCAGGTCAGTTATGTCGTGTAGTATCTGCTTTTACCCCTCAACACCCACCCCCCCCCAGCACCGTCGAGCCCCAGGCTGCGTCCTTGTTCGCTCCCAACAATTCCTGTCCACCTCCTTCCTGGCCCATCTGGGTCCAACAGACTGCTTCGCGGTGCCGAACCACCTACCCCACGAACACCCCCCCTCCCTCCTCCCCTCTCAACTGCTGCTAATGCGGGTACCCACAATCCTTCCTAGCGCTGAGGTACGCCACCCATCAGGATCCACACACAAACATTCGATCCACATGGAATACTATCCTCACTCTACTCTCTCTCTGCATCATCCGTCATATAGTCCCGCAACGCTTGAACCACTACCTCCCAGGACCTCGCCAGCTCCAGGCATTTCTTATTGCCAGTCCTAGTTGCCTGACGCATCCTGATCACACTCTCGCAGCCCGACCACTTCAACAGCTCATTTCTCCATCTCCTCACTGACGGGCCTTCTTTGGACTTCCAATGCCAAGTTATTTCACGTTGTGCCAGCATGATCCCCAAATCAATAAATTTGCTCGTTATTTTAGTCTTCCTTGTATGCGGGAACCAGAGGAGCAGGCACGCCGCCATATCAAAGTCTACCTCCCTGTCCGTGACAGCATTCAGGAGTTCCCCCACCTCCGGCCAGTATTCCCCCAACTTCGGGCATCCCCACAGTAGGTGATCTAGATCTACTTCTGGAGCCAAGCATCTCGAGCACACGGCGTCAAGCACCTGGAAGTGCTGACTCAACCTCTCCGGGGTCAAGTACGCCCTATGGACAATGAAAAAATGCACCTGCTGAAATCGCGCGTTCCTCGTTCCCTTCCAGGTCCGACGCAACACTTGGCTCCAGATGGTATCCGGTATGGGTTTGCCTATGCTGACCTCCCATCGCGACTTTAGCGCCAGCCAGGGCGCCAGTCCCTCATTCAACATTCTGGTATGAAGGCAAGTCACTGCTTTGACGGTGCCCGCTGCCATTACCACATACTGGCATGCCATGGTCACCTCCGGCTCTGTCAGCCCCCCCCTTCAAGTATCGCTGCATCGCTGCCACCACCGCCGCGTGCAGTAGGAAGGTTCCGTCTGGTAAGCCAAATTGCTCCTGTAACGTCTGATAGGGGACCAACATCCCATCAATAGAGAGGTCTCCCACCATCTGCAAGCCCAGCTCCTCCCACGTCAACAATTGGGACCAATCGCCCCCATGTGGTAGCGCAGTCAACATTCCCAGCGGTATCTCCGGTGCATATGGCCGGTCTTTCCCTGCTCTCTTCAAACTCCTATTCCAACATAATTTGAGCGTCTTTTCCTCCATCGTAAGCTCCTTCACATCCAGTTTCTAATGCATTATGATATAGGACAAAACATGTCTCTGGAGGCCAATCCCCCGGTCGTGGTCAGGACCCCTGAATTCTCTGGCTACATTCTGTGTTAATACCTGGAGTTGTGCTGCCAGATAATATAACTCAAAGTCGGGGACGGCCATCCCCCCTTCGGTCTTGGGTCTAGTTAGAGTATTCAGTGCTACCCTGCGCCGTCCGTGGCCCCAGAGGAAGCTGGTTACCAATGTCTTCAGTTCTCGAAAGAGCCTCTGCGGGATCCATACCGGTAGCGTTCGAAAATAATAGAGTAGCCGCGGGAGTGCCACCATCTTCAACAGTGCCACCAACCCAACACGGACAGAGGGAGGGAGGCCCAGAAGTCCATGCAACCCTTCAGCGCACGAATACAGCGCTCCACGTTCCCCTTCAAGAGGTTCATCGCCTCATGGTAGATGCGCACCCATAAGTAGGTGAAGCAGGAGGGTTCCCACACCACCTCTCTTGTAAGCTGTGGGCAGAGCGTACTCTTCCGCAATGGGAATATGCAGGTCTTTGTCCAGTTCACCCTGAGGCCTGACAGCCGCCTGAATCTACTCAGCATGTCCACCGCACCCTCTAGAGCTCGTCCAGGATCTGCCAGGTACAATAACAGATCATCGGCGTATAGCGATATGTAGTGCGACTCAGGCCCTTGCGCTATCCCATTATACACGGCGCCCAATCGTGCCTGAGCTGCCAACGGTTCCATCGCCAAAGCAAATAGCAGAGGAGACAGCGAACAGCCCTGTCGCGTTCCCCTACAAACCGGATAGGCCGTAGACACTATGGGCCCCAGTCGCACTCTCGCCCTCGCCGACGAATAAAGCACTCTCGTCCAACTCCGAAACCCCTCCCCAACCCCAAACTTCAACAGCACTCCATCCAGGTAGTCCCATTCGAGGCTATCGAACGCCTTTTCGATATCAACTGCTAACACCACGGGATTCCGGGCTGATGCTTCAGCACCATCCATAACTCAGATCAAACGGCGAATATTCATCGAGGTGCTCCTGGTCGGGATGAATCCCGCTTGATCCCAATGCACCAGGGTGGTCATCTGCGGCAGGAGCCTGGTAGCCAGGATGCGACTCAAGATCTTATAGTCCACCGTCAGCATTGACAACGGGCGGTAAGAGGTCACGTCTAACGCGTGCCTGCCCGGCTTCAACAGCGGCACCACCAGTGCCTCCCTCATGGACTCAGGTAAACACCGCACCTGTTTCGCCTCCGCGTATACCGTCAACACTCTGGGTGCCAATATATCCATGAATTTGGCGTAGAATTCTATCGGTAACCCATCCACCCCCGGTGTTTTGTTCCGCGCCATGTGTTTAATTGCCCCCCTTATCTCGGCTAAAGTGATGGGGCCCCCCAGTTCCTTCGCCTCCTCGTTATCCATCATCGGTAATGGGATCGGATCTAGGTATTCAACTATCTCCGAGGCCTCGGCCTCCAGGTGGCATTCGTACAATCCCGTATAGTAGGACTGGAAGCGCGCCAGTACCGCTGATTGAGAATAAACTACTTCTCCATCCTCGCGTCTTATACTCATGACCGGGCACCCCCTAGGGCCTGGATCAGCTAGCTTGGCAAGGAGCGTGCCCACTTTATCCCGTTCCTCATGCACCTTAACAACATACAACTTGTAATCATAGCACCACAGCCTTTCCGTCTCAGTCGCCACCGCCTCTTTAGCCTGCATCAGTCGCTCCTGTAACTCCGGCCGCTCAGGCCTTCTCTGCTCCAACCCCCTTAACGCCTCTTCCGCTTTTGCAAGGTCACTCAAAAGAGTCTTTCTCACATTCGAAAACCTACCCATGCATACCCCTCTCACCACTATTTTCATCGCATCCCATTCAACCGACCTTGTCGTGGCTGAGCCTCCATTTTCTGCAAAATAGCAGTCAATACCCTGTCGAATCGTGTCACTAAACACCAGATCTTCCAGTGTATCCGGACGCAGTCGCCATGATGGAACTGCCGATCTCACCTGCTGCCACTGCATGGAGATCAACAGGGGATTATGATATGAAATGGTCCTAGTCAGATACTCAGAATGAGTCACCACACTCGCCAAGGAGCCACCACACAACACCGAGTCTAGTCTAACATGTAGGTCGTGCAGCGTGGAAAAATAAGAATAATCCCTGATCTCAGGATGCTGTGCCCTCCATACATCCACCAAACCCCACCTTTCCTGCCATTCCCTCCTGTGGGTTGCCAGTCGGCGTACCGGGGAGTCTACCAGTGGCGGTGTGACCTATCTAACAGCACATCAGAGATGGAATTAAAATCCCCCGCCAATAAGATAGGGCCCGCTAAAAAGTAAGCCAGTGAGCGCGATAAACCCTCAAAGAAATTAGCTTGATCGGAGTTGGGGGCATATATGTTACACAGCACCACCTCCCTCCCATAGAGGCGTCCCTCAACCGCTACATATCTACCCTCGGGATCCACCCGCTGACTCGTAACTTGAAATGGCGTGCCCGCCCGTATCCATATTAACACCCCTCTGGCGAATGCTGAGTATGTCGTGCCAAATACCTGACCGCGCCACCTCTTCTGTAAGGCCCCACACTCTTTCTTAGTTAGGTGAGTTTCCTGAAGCATTGCAATCTGAACGCCCCTCCTCACTAAGTAGGCATGCACCTTATGACGTTTCACCATCGTACGAATACCATGGACATTCCATGTAACACATTTCAAGTTAGGTAACGTCCCCATGAAGTACTTTTCTACACAGTGGCACTAGCCAACAAATGACCCCCGCATTGCAGCAATTGTACACCCCCTTCAAAACATTCCCCATAATTCCTCAAACCCCCCTCCCCAGGACAGGACCTAATAACCCAGCTTCAGCCCCGTTCCAAACCTTTAACACCCCACACAGCATACTAACCTGTGGTCGTCACCACAGAAGGCCTTAAGGGCCTCAAGAGGTCGATGGAGCACCGAACCAGGGCGGCAGAGCTACCACCCCGCGCCCGCAGTCCCAAACTGCTCATCCAGCCCCACACCTGGCAGTCCAATAAAGATCTGGAGAGTCCGTGTTGACAGGCACCCCGGAGTTGTTCAGTAGTCTCAAGCCTCACTCGTTAAAGAAGCCATCCGCAGTTTGCGGCGTAACCGCTGGCCCCCTCGCACCCCCCACATCCGAGTCGTCTCCACCGGTCTTCTCCCCCTCCTCCTCCGATCCCGATCCTCCAGAGGTTCTCTCCTGCTGCGACCCTGTGATGGTTGCTGTAGCCGCCAACGCACCCCTCCTGTCGGCCAGCATTTGTGCGTCTCGCTCGGCCCTTTTGAGCTTATTCCGGGAGCGGATGCGCTGTGACTTTCTGAGCCGGACTGGCTTCAGCCGATCCCTGCCGTCGCTGTGTGCACGATCCGTCCCCGCACGATAAAGTTCAAGCCACGACCATGCCTCGTCGGGAGTTTGAAAAAAGTGGGTCCTATCATCAAGGATCACTCTCAGCTTGGCAGGGAAAAGCAAGGAGTATTGGATCCCCTCCTCTCTCAGCTCCTTCTTCACTGATAAAAAGGATGCTCTACTCTTCTGAACGTCCTGCGTGTAGTCCGGGAAGATCGTGACACTGCTATTGTCCACCTGGAAGGGACCCTGGGATCTTGCCCTCTGTATCAACAGATCACGGTCCTTATAGTGCCGCAATTTGACCACTATCGGCCGAGGCGGTCGGCCCTCCAGGGGCGGCTTGGCAGGCACTCTATGCGCTCTCTCCAGGGAGAAGAAGGGAGACAGACCCTCCGGCGCCACAACTGTTCGGAAACAGTTCTCCATATAGGACACTGCATCACCTTTCTCAATTTTCTCCGGAAGCCCCACCACCCTCACGTTGTTCCTCCGGCTACGACTTTCCGCGTCTTCCGCTCGTCGCTCCAGGAGCGCCAGACGGCCGATGATATCCGTCAGTTTATGTTCTGCGGTGACCACCGCCGGTTTCAGGTCCTGAAGTAGTTGCTCGTTCGATTTCACTCTATCAGAGAGCTTGGCGTGGTCCGCCCTCAGTAGGCCCAGCCCCGTCGCCACCTGTGCAATGTCCTGATGCAACGTTTCCTTTGTAGCAGCGATCGCCTCCAGTATAGCGTCAAGGCGCTGGTTCAGCCTCTGTTCTTGCGGCGAGGCCTCCAATGGGGGTTGAGCGCCGCCATCTTGGGCCAAGGCATTCCCCCCTTCCTGCCCCTATGGCGCAGCGAAGCCAGCATCCAGCGCGGCCATCTTGATTTTGAAAGATGCGCCACTCGGGCCGCCTCCACCGATCACAGTCCACCGTGGCGACCCCACTGTCCGCCCCGTACCAGGCACCTCCCGGCGCTACCTGATGGTAGACGATAATGGGGCCAGCAAGCACTGCCACAGAGCCAGCCTGCCCGTATTACACTCTCAGGCCCCCTTCTGCGCACAGCCACCTACCTCTGATCCACGGCCGTATACTGCTTTGCGCCACCAACACTCACACAGCGCCTCCAGGAACCGCAAGGGCCAGGGCAGCAAACCCAGTGCGCACCTCCAAAAAGGGGCAGGCAGGTGC
The DNA here is from genome assembly GCF_964263255.1 of Lissotriton vulgaris. NCBI lineage: Eukaryota > Metazoa > Chordata > Amphibia > Caudata > Salamandridae > Lissotriton > Lissotriton vulgaris. The sequence goes on from NW_028241746.1 coordinate 11,168, forward strand.
AGTCCAGGGCTAATCGTGCTCACTGCGCAAACCAGCACTCTGCAGCATATTTTGCAGCTTGCTCCGCTCTCTGTCCTCCGCCTCACCAGCCCAATGCTTCAGGACCTCCAGCTGGGCCGACCGCGCCGCCGGCTGCCAGGCACACCGAGCAATCCCAACACCGGCCGACCCCCGGGGTGTTCAGGATCCATGGGAGGTCGGGTCCGAGCCCAATGCCGTAACCGCCTCACAGTCCGTGGCTTCCGTTGTTTCCCCTCAGTTTTCTGCAGCCGGGAAACCGAGCCCCACTATTACTGCCGGTCCCGCCAGCCAGCCCAGCCCCAGCAGCTCCGCCGGCGAGCAGCCCCCACAGGCTATCAGCGCTGCCACCTGGGGGGGAAACAGTCAGACGCCAGGCCCTCTCGTCAGGGCTCGGGGAAGCGGGAGGGGGAGGAGCACCGCTCTCACCGGACCCCAGCCGCGGAGTACCACTGCCGCTTCCGGATCAACTCCAACGGTCCCCGCCTCGGATCACTGCTCTGTTCGCTCTGCCCAGCAGCCTCCAGCACGCCTGCTTCGTTCAGGAGCGCTGCCTCTAGTGCTCCCGAGCCGCCAGCGCCGCTATCTTGCCTTTGTCCGCCGATCGGGACCGTCTAGGCTCTGAGGTCCGGCAACGTGCGTCTCCCGGGGTCCCGACGGGGTCCAGACTCTCCCCTCCGGGTCAGCGACCCCTCACGCCAACGATTCACGCCTCCAGGGGCACTGAGGGCAAGTTTCTCAGGATGATAGCGGGGAGGCAC
>NW_028241747.1:0-25000 GCF_964263255.1 Lissotriton vulgaris
GCGTAAGCAAATAGCCCTGACCAGGCTGATCCATAGGGCATTGCTTCTGGACTGTGGGTGAGGAAACCTGGAGGTGAAGCTTGGCATCTCACGTTTCTCTTGTGTCGCGAAGCGGTCTGTCTCTGGGTTTCCCACCACTGGAAATATGAGTGGAGCAGTGTTGTGTCAATTTCCCCACTCGTGTACATGCTAATGCATTATGCTGAGCAGATCTATAAAGCTGTGTCTACTCCTAGGAGGTGTTCTACTAGGAGGTGGGCACTGTAATTTATGGCCATATGCGTTGGCTATGGGGAAGAGCCATATGGAGTGTGTGCCCCCTTGTTTTTTAAATATTGTATACATCAATCATGTTGTCGGTACAGACTAAACCACCTTGTGTTGAAGATGTTGTTAAAAAGCTTTGAGAGCTAACTGAATCGCAAGATGATTGGTGATTGATGTGCAGGTATTTGTGCATGTATTTCTGAATTGGAGATCATTTGCCACACACTGCGAGATCTCGCATATGTGCTCCCCAATTGTTAAGGGATGCATCTGTTGTAATGGTCACTTGTGGGACTGGGGCTTTGAAGGGCGGACCCTGCAACAGATTGTTGTTGTTCCACCACTGCAGAGAGCGATGGGTCGCTTGCTCTACCAACACTAGATCTTGTAGACCACTTGAGACCATTGTGACTGGAGGCATCATTGAAGGGGCGCATGTGTAGGTGTGTGTGTGGGACAATGAAGGTACATGAAGCCATCATGCCTAAAAGGTCCATCACTGTTTTGAATGGCTTGACGATGGAGCTGAAAAAGAGGCAAACCTAACTGGATTTTTTTAAACTATCAGGACTGGTATGAGCTTTGCCTGCGATGGAGTCCCGTGTTGCCCTTACAAATGGTTGGACTTGTAAAGGAAGAAGGGGAGATTTTGTTGTATTGAAGGTGAAGCCCAACTTGTGCAAAAAGGTTGATTACCTTTTGAGTGTCCTGCAGACATTGCTGTTACCTTACCCTTTGATCAGCCAATCATCTACGTATGGGAACACATGTGACGCACCCTTTTGAGATGAGCTGCTACTATTGTGAGACATTTTCTTAATATTCTTGGTGCAGTAGTTACTCCAAATGGCTACACTTTGAACTAGCAATATTGGCCACTTACTCAAAAACAGAGGTAGTGCTGATATGCTGGATGTACTGGAATGTGGAAATAAGTGTTCTTGAAATCTATGGCTGTCATGAACTCATTTTACTGTAGCAATGGTATTACCTCTTGGTATATAACCATGTGTAACTGCTCCAACAGGATGTATTTGTGGAGTGTCCTGAGGTTTAATTTAGACCTTGACGTAACGTCTTTCTTTGGAATGAGAAAGTACAGCAAATACACCCTGTGTTCTTGGTATTGTTTTGGGACCGGCTCTATGCCCCCCTTTTGAAGCAGAGCTTGAATCTCCTCTCGCAGGAGTGGCAGATGAACTCCTGACATAGCTTATATTCGAGGTGGGATATTGGGAGGTAGAGATGTGGGTTTGAGATAACAAGTCTTATTATAGAAGGACCCACTGGTCTGATGTAATTTCCCCCCGTGTGGTAGTCCTGTAACCGCCCCCTACTGGTACTAAGTGTGGAGGGGGAGGCGTAGATAGTTAATAATTGGTGGAGGTGGTCCCTTTGGAAGCAGATCCACGAACTGGACCCTTATTGCCTTTGTTTTGTGGCCTATAGTATGCCCCTAGGGTGTACTGAGACAGATAGAAGCTGTGCAGTTTTTGAGCAGTGGCTGTGTCTGTAGAGGTGCTGGTTTCTGATGCCCCTTTATACTGGTCGCTACGAAAGGAACTCCTGTGTCAGTATGCAATTTCAATGTCTTTTTGTATTTTCTCTAGCATTTCATCTACCTGTGGTCAAAAGAGATGTTACCCATCAATTGGCATATTTGGTAGATGTTGCTGTACTTGAGGCTTAAAGCCAGAAACACTAAGCCATGCATGGTGCCTGATAACAATGCTGGTTTAACCTCCCTTGCGCTTGTGTCTGCTGCATCTAAGGCACATTAATGGAGGCATTAGATAGTATCATCTCTTTCTTTACCAGTTTGGCCCCTTTTTGCTTGTATTGGTCTGCGCCTGGACCCCGCCCAGGACCCTTGGACCCCGTGAACGTCACAACGCCTGACACCGCTACGATGCCAGAACCCTCCACGCACTCAACACTGGACAATAACACACCTGCTTTCTGGTTGCCCGAAGCGCACCCACGCAGCTTCACAAGCATCCGCCCCACCATGCTGCCGAGCAGGAAAGAACCCAACCACCTCAGATGCATCCATCTCAATACCTGCTCCGCCCGCAAACACGCCGTTGAACTCTGGGACCTACTCGACTCAACCTCCCCAGACGTCGCCTTCCTGACGGAGACCTGGCTGAACCCAGCCTTGGCCATAGCCGTCCAGGAAGGCTACAAGATCACCCGCAGGGACCGCACTATCGGCGCAAGAGGAGGAATCGCCATCGTCCACAGGAACACTCTCAGAGTCTCGACCAACACAGGCGACACCCTCAGCACCGCCATACACCTGCACTTCCAGATCCACACTGACCCCAACACCACCCTCAGAGGAACCCTCATCTACAGACCCCCCGGTCCCCAACCACATCGACTACCTAGCCAACCTCGGTCTTAGAAAACTTGTCACAACACCCACCCCCTCTGCCAGTCACACGCTTGACCCCATCTTCTCCGCAAGCCCCCATGTCTCCTTCAACCACACCACCGAACTTCACTGGACCGACCATCGCTGCATCCACTTCATCTTCAAGAAACCCAACACGCACCACCGCACCCAACAGATGCCTCGCCGCTGCTGGAGCAAAGTCACTGAAGGCCAGCTAACCACCACCCTCGCCTAGAGCCCACCCGCCGACCCCATCGACCCTGACACCGCCGCCCGCAACCTCCGACAGTGGATCAACGACTGCGCCAATACCCTCGCCCCGATCAAGAAACACTTTAACAGTCACACCAACAAGAAAGCCAGCTGGTTCACTGAAGACCTCCGGGCCTCCAAGCAAAACTGCTGAAAGCTGGAGAAGATCTGGCTCTGTGAACGAACACCGGACAGCCATGCAGCCCACAAGAACGCCACCCGGAGACACCATACCTTATCAGATCCACCAAAAGGGCCAACTTCAAAGACCGCCTAGATAACAATGCGCACAACAGCAAAGAGCTCTTCAACATCGTGAAGGAAATCTCCAACACCAACGATGTCCCACCCTCGCAAAACCTGTGCGACTCGCTGGCCACCTTCTTCCAACGCAAGATCGCAGACATCCACGATTGCTGCAACGCCACGACCGCCCGACAACCACTGAGGCCTCCGCACCCACGACCACCATCTGCACCAACCGCCTGCTCTCCTGGACCAACATCAACGATGACGACACCATCAAGATCATGAACACCATCCACTCCGGATCTCCGTCAGACCAATGCCCACACCCCATCTTCAACAAAGCCAGCACAGCCATCGCACCCCATCTCCGGAAAGTCATCCACACCTCCTTCGAGACAGCAACCTTCCTGGAGAGCTGAAAGCACGCCGAGATCAATGCCTTACTCAAGAAACCCAAAGCGGACCCCAAGGACCTCAAGAACTTACGGCCCATCTCCCTGCTCCCGTTACAGGCAAAGGTCATCGAGAAGACCGTCCACGAACAACTGACCAGCTACCTCGAGGAGAACAACATCCTGGACCCTTCCCAGTCTGGGTTCCGAAGCAACCACAGCACCGAGACTGCCCTCATCGCCGCCACCAATGACATCAAGTCCCTGCTGGACAACGGAGAAATGGTGGCCCTCATCCTCCTGGACCTGTCAGTCGCCTTCAACAAGGTCTGCCACCAGACACTACGAACACGCCTCCACAAAGCCGGGATCCAAGAGAAGACCCTGGACTGGACCACCTCCTTCCTCTCCGGCAGAACACAGAGCGTCCGCCTTCCGTCCTTCCGCTCCGAAGCCACCGAGATCATCTGCGGCGTACCCCAGGGCTCACACCTCAGCCCAACTCTATTTAACATCTACATGGCACCGCTCGCACACGTCGCCCGTCGGCACGACCTCCACATCATCTCCTACGCTGATGACACCCAGCTGATCCTCTCCCTCACCAAGGACCCCCACACCGCCAAAACCAACCTTCACGAATGAATGAAGGCCGTCGGTGAATGGATGAGGAACAGCCGGCTGAAGCTGAACTCGGACAAGACAGAGGTCCTCATCCTCGGATCCACCCCTTCGGCCTGGGACGACTCCTGGTAGCCGACCGTACTGGGAACCGACCAACCATGCACGCAAACTAGGGGTCATCCTCGACTCCACCCTCTCCATGACTAAATAGGTCAACGCTGTCTCCTCCTGACATCCCTCGCCGCATCTACATCACACCCCACCTGTGAGACCTGCACTGGCTCCCGGTCAACAAGAGGATAACCTTCAAGCTCTTCAACCACGCACACAAGGCACAATTACCCTCCCCTTCCACCTACAGCAGACCCAAGACCTTCAGAAAACTCCTCAAGACCTGGCATTTTGAGCAGTAGCAGAATTCCCCACCCCAGCGCCTTGAGACCCTCACGGGTGAGTAGTGCGCTTTACAAATGATATGATTGATTAATTGGTCAGGGAGATGCTTAAGTAAATCTTGCATCTCATTATATGGTGCCCTGTTGTATCTAGAGAAGAGGCCTACCGATATGCTATTCTGAGGTGATTGGCAGCTTGTGCTTCCACACGCTTTCCAGCCACATCGTACTTGTTGCTCCCTTTGTCAGTGTGTGGGGAGCATTGCCAGTCTACTAAGAATTGGCCCATTTTCTGGCAGTGTGTATCACCAGACAATCAGGAGGCACTTGATATACGTTAGGTCAGATGGTAAAGGCATATATTATTTGCCAACCCTTGGGGTTAGGACCCTTGATTTTGCAGGTTGCTTAAAGATTTCAGCTGCGGGCTTGAGAATGTCCTTTAGTATTCGTAAGATTTGTACTGTATGCTGCAATCTGAAAAGTGTCTCCACAAAGAAATCGTCCTCATCTTCTAGTGTGTGCATATCTACTTTATGGTAGTGTGCAGCTCTGCGAAAGACTTCATGGTACATTGGTGCATATAGCCAGGTTCTGAGCTGGGATGGTGCAGTGAGCTAAAAAACGGTGTTGGATCTAGCCCTGATCTCTTGACTGGGTGAGAGTATTCTGCTTAATTCAGAAACTCTGTCCATCACCACCCCTTGTTGTTAAATATTTTGTCCACCACAAGCGTGGAAGGGCATACTCAGATGTGAGTCCCTTGCTCATTGCACCATCAGGATTCAAGCAAGCCGGGCAGACGATGGCTGAAATGCCAGAAACCGGTCCCCGGAAGCTTGTTTCCTTCCCAGTGTAAGAATTGGCTTGGTAGTTTGGTTTGCCCTGTTCCCATCATGCACTGGGACAGGAACAGACTAATTTGCATATAGCCAGGTTCTGAGCTGGGATGGTGCAGTGAGCTAAAAAACGGTGTTGGATCTAGCCCTGATCTCTTGACTGGGTGAGAGTATTCTGCTTAATTCAGAAACTCTGTCCATCACTACCCCTTGTTGTTAAATATTTTGTCCACCATGAGCGTGGAAGGGTATACTCAGATGTGAGTCCCTTGCTCATTGCACCATCAGGATTCAGGCAAGCCGGGCCGACGACGGCTGAAATGCCAGAAACCGGTCCCCGGAAGCTTGTTTCCTTCCCAGTGTAAGAATTGGCTTGGTAGTTTGGTTTGCCCTGTTCCCATCATGCACTGGGACAGGAACAGACTAATTTGCATATAGCCAGGTTCTGAGCTGGGATGGTGCAGTGAGCTAAAAAACGGTGTTGGATCTAGCCCTGATCTCTTGACTGGGTGAGAGTATTCTGCTTAATTCAGAAACTCTGTCCATCACCACCCCTTGTTGTTAAATATTTTGTCCACCATAAGCGTGGAAGGGTATACTCAGATGTGAGTCCCTTGCTCATTGCACCATCAGGATTCAAGCAAGCCGGGCCGACGATGGCTGAAATGCCAGAAACCGGTCCCCGGAAGCTTGTTTCCTTCCCAGTGTAAGAATTGGATTGGTAGTTTGGCTTGCCCTGTTCCCATCATGCACTGGGACAGGAACAGACTAATTTGCATATAGCAAGGTTCTGAGCTGGGGTGGTGCAGTGAGCTAAAAACGGTGTTGGATCTAGCCCTGATCTCTTGACTGGGTGAGAGTATTCTGCTTAATTCAGAAACTCTGTCCATCACCACCCCTTGTTGTTAAATAGCAATCTGAAAAGTGTCTCCACAAGGAAATCGTCCTCATCTTCTAGTGTGTGCATATCTACTTTATAGTAGTGTGCAGCTCTGCGAAAGACTTCATGGTACATTGGTGTGCCATCTGGTGGGGAGGGTTTGGAGGGGTAAAGGCAAGGGCCAGTATCATCTTGTGGGTCTATACCAGTCCTCCCATGCTTCATCAACATTTTCTAGGTTACCATGAGGATCTGGAAAATATGGTGCTTCATAGGGTCAATATTATCCCCTGTGCCATGCTCCCCGAAAGATGGTGTGGGTGAGTGTTGTGGTGATGATGGATGAGCGGGTGGTGTAGATGGTGATGGCAGCAAAGGTAGAAAAGGTGGTGGAGGAGAGGGTAAAGGTAATGGTGGAGTAGAGGGTTTTGAAGTTGAGGTAACAGTAACAGTACCCCAGTCTATGTTTCTTCCTCTTAGGGAGCATGTCTGTTGGTGCTGGAAGTACTTTTTTTCACTTTACATCCAGTGTCTGGATTAATAAAGTCTTTCTTGCAATTTGCTTAGTATAGGCTCAACAGGTGGATCTCTCGGTTCTGTTGTGGTCTTATGTATTCTTGGCGTTGAGGGTGTTTTGGGGGGCCAAATGTGTTTTTGGCACCGAGATACGCCTTTGACGTCAAGGGTGTTTTTGATTCCTAAGGTGTAGCTTTCGGCTCCGAGGGCCTCGTTCTGCTTTTCTGGCATCAAGATTTGATGTTGGCACTGAGGCCAGCTTATACTCCGAGACGTTTGGTGCATTTAGTTTTTCCGTGCCTTTCGGACTTTGTTTAGGTAGAGGGACAGGTGTCTACTCCTTTGCAGTATCCCAAAAACCTCCATGGCCCAAGGGCAGTGGGGTTCTGTGAGCCATTGGGAATGTTTTTGTGTGTGCATGGGAGGCTTTTGTCAGTGTACTCATGTGCCCTTTTGAGGATGTATGCTGGTGCTCGGAGTTGGACCCTTCCTCACTGCTAGCAAGTAGGATGGGGATGTCCATAGGCACTCCTGGGGATTCTGCTTCCCACTCAATGTCCTCTTCTGCTCAGAGCTCAAGTGGTTGGCCCCCAAAGATACTGGGCACATCATCGGTGATCTTCCACCGTGGTATGATCCCAGCGGTGCTCTCTCCATTGGCGAAGTGTATTTTTCGACCGGAAGGCCAGGCAAGCGTCACACAACGTTTTGTCATGTTCTGGAGACAGGCACAGGTTGCAGATGGCCTGTAATATTTAGCATGGAATATGGGGCACTAACTTAATGGAGTCTTTTACATCACTTCATGTGGATCAAGTGGAAGAAGATGGTGTCGAGGATGGAAGGCGAAGTTGGTCAGGGACCGAGCCTGGGTGGGCAGAATGAAGGGGTTATGAATTGATGTGTTGAAAAGGCCTTATGGAAGGTGTTGTAGCTTCTGTCCCAGAGCTCAGAACGGACGCCCAAACCAGATGACAGAGAAAACCAATCTAACAAAGGCGCCGATGACCATGCACACCGCAGACTATAGAAGTCACCATACTTCATGACTCGAAAGACTCCTTCAAAGAAAAACACGTTGCAAACACCCAAGCCCAACACTAGATGGCAGGAGTGTGCTAAGCATATGGCCAACACATGCCAAGAATAATGATAATACAGATGAGTGGGGCACATTTGTGTGACTTCGAGCTAGTATATTAAGAACCTTCCCTCACTATCTAAGAAGAGGTTCACTTGCAGTGCCTCACTTTCAGGGCAAAAAAACTCACAAACTCTTACACTTTTCCTGCCACCTGGCAGCTGTGTGTGTGTGTGTAGTTTTCTGTTTGACTGTCATGTCAATTAAATCCAGAGAGGAGGCTGGTGCAATGCAGGCTCGGTCTGGAGCCCAATAGTTTTACATTATTTTCGGAAAAAGCATGAGTGTTTAAGCACAGTCTTGGGGAGCTTCTTTTCTCTTTAGTTTTTAATTTGATTTATAAGACTTAATGACGGCAGAGGGAGAGACCCACTAACAAACTTACATAAAATGTGGTCTCCCTTTCACCGTCTTCTATTAATATATAATAAATGTCCTATATTTTACCAAGTATGACCACCTATAACACGTTTTATTCTGGGATTAACATGAAAAAAACAAACCTATGCTGCAATAACCAACAGGTCTGTGTCCTTGCACACAGGTGCCAGAGCAACACTTGATGCATAGCCGAATGTACAGCAGAGGCAATGGAACTAAGCAGACTAGCAATCAAATGCTATTTTTTTTAAATGATCAACATGTGGGTGGAGCCAAAATCCCCCTCTCTGTAGTGCTCCTTAAAGCTCTTTTTGATATAATCACCTAAGGTGCTGTGACAGCTGTGTTGCTAAGCCATACCTAAAAACAAGCATTTGCAATGCAATAGGTCTCGCAGCATTAAAGTTTGAGTTATTGGCATTGTGTATGACAATGCGTTGCATAAAATTTTTAGCAAACTTTGAATTGGTGAGCAGTTTGAGTGTGTGCAAGAGTATGCTGTTGATCACAGCTGTTATTATTCACACAGCTCTAATGATGCACCTCACCACAGGGCTGACGCAGTTATTGTTCACAAAGCTCTGATGATGCACCTCAGGCACGGGCTCACAGCTGTTATTATTCACACAGGTCTGATGATGCACCTCACGCACGGGGCTGACGCAGTTATTATTCACACAGCTCTGATGATGCACCTCAGGCACGGGCTCACAGCTGTTATTATTCACACAGCTCTGATGATGCACCTCCGGCACGGGCTCGCAGCTGTTATTATTAAAACAGCTCTAATGATGCACCTCACGCACGGGGCTGGCGCAGTTATTATTCACAAAGCTCTGATGATGCACCTTATGGACGGGTTCACATCTGTTATTATTCACACAGTTCCAATGATGCAACTCACGCACGGGGCTGACGCAGTTATTATTCACAAAGCTCTGATGATGCACCTCAGGCACGGGCTCACAGCTGTTATTATTCACACAGGTCTGATGATGCACCTCACGCACGGGGCTGACGCAGTTATTATTCACAGAGACAGGGACATCTTGGTATACAGACTGGCAGAGAGTAGACACTCAGAATAGAGACACAACAGGGGTCGGACACAGGGAATACAATCAGAGGACCAGCAGAGGACAGACTATAGCAGAACAGAGACACAAACCTGAAGACATATTGACAGAAATAGAAATGCCAATTTAAAGCGGTGCCCGTACTACAGTAAGTGGTTCAGTCCCCAATATATACTACATACATGCAGTTAGATCCACTCCCTTTCACAATAGATTAGGGCAAGGCCCTTAAACATTGAAGTGCCACGCAATGTTCAAGTTTGGGGAACTGAAACCATTCTAATTGTTAAAAATGCAATATCAATAGCAGGAATGAATAGAGAAATACATTTTTCTGCAAAGGAAGCGCTTGAAATAGCCTTCTTAAAGTGCCAGTAAAATCCTGAGCTCTTACTGCGGTCACAGAGTTTTTGCTGTAAGGAATCGAGCCGGCCATGGTCATTTTCGCCCGATTCCGTTTTTTGTCTGCGAGTGGAGCAGGGAGGTGTCTGTGGACGCCGCGAATGAGCGCCGTTGTGTCACAGCAAGGCACCAAGCTCCGAGGGGCCACAAGCTGTTCTGAGTTTGCATCTGAGCTCCTATCTGGACAGAGGACGGCGGAACGAGACGGGAGAAGCCCTGAGTTGCTGACACGGAGGAGGACGCTACGGCGCGCGCACTCCTGAAAACGAAAGCTATGGTGGGGGCGGGACTGTTGTTAATGGGCTATGAAGGGGGGCAGCGTGGTGCAGTGGGGTATTGTGGCTTGATGAATAAGCTTGTGCCGCACAGACGTTTGCGGGTTTTTTATGTGTGTAGCAGTACCACCCACGTCTCACCTTTGAGCCCAATCCATACAAAGCTTATGGGTGATGTGCATGCTGCTGGTGGGAGGTGGGGGATTTCTGGTGCCCCTGAGTTAAGGAATGGTGCAGGAAGATTGAATGGCGAGACTGGGGGAGAAACGAGTGGTAGCATCTTCCGGCAGAAAGAAAGAACTATTCATCCAAACTTTTTATTGGTCTTAATGCGGTTGTTATTTCAACTCTGATTACCACTCTGAAAGACTTGTCCTCAAATGCAAAAACCAAACAAGTACACTGCCGGTCGCTTTAAAGCTATGTCGGCACCATGCACGTCGGTACACGGAAACGACAGGACACGTAAACAACAAAAACAGAAGACGGAAGGAATCCACGGACGGAATACACGGAGGACAGAGAAATCAGCAGCAGCATCCTAAATGCCCCCGGAAGTCCGCCGCGGCCGCCCCGGAAGTCAGGCACGGTCGCCTGTGACGGGGGGCGGGGCCACGTCCACACCGGAAGAGGAGGCAGGCGGAGTGGATGCGTCTCGCGGCCCGGGGCTCCTGTGAGCGGTGTATAGCCCCGGGGCCGCGCCAGCAGGAGGTTGGGCGCCGCGTGCTCAGAGCAGAGTCCCCGACATTGGCCAGGTAAGTTCCAAAAGGCTGGGGGGGGGGCTTGGTGCACTTGTGTGTGTGTGTATGCTTGTGTGTGTGTGTGTATGCGAGCGACGATGACGGCGGGGAAGGGCGGGCCTCGATGCACTTGTGTGTGTGTGTGTGTGTGTGTTCGCGCGCGTGTGTGTGTATGTGTCAGGGGGGGGTGTCTCTGTATGTATGTATGTGCGTGCATGCATGCATGGGCGCTTGTGTGTATGTATGCGCATGCGTGTGTGGTGCTTGAGCTTCCCAGGAGACAGGGCCTGGCCACAGCGCGCGTTCACGTTTCAAATCCGCTCCAAGGCGCGCGCGGCCGAAACTGTCTCCTGGGAAGCACAGTCCATGACAAAAGATCTCGGCGAGTACAGCGCTGACACGCTGTATCGCTACGAGACCTAACTAGGAGTGGGGTGAAAAGGAAATTCAAGAAAGGTAAATAGCAAGAAAAAAAGTAACATAGTACATCACTAAAGTCGTGCAAAATAGGGTTGTTGGTTGAGAGGGACATGAGCCCTTCTCAAGCAACAGCCACAATCTTGGTCAGGATGAACCACAAAAGTCACTAAATGAACCTGTGGTAACCCTCTGGTAGCTTGGCACAAAATCAGTCATGCTTAACTTCGAGGCAATGTGTAAAGTATTTATGCAGCACACAAGCGAATACAGCGAAAACACAACACAAGAAAAATCCCACACTAAGTTAGAACAACAGAGTAAAATGTAATAAGTTATTTGACACAACATTATACAAAACCAATCAGTAGAACTGGAGATATGCACATTCAAATATTTAAGTAGGTATAGTGCCTAAAAGCCCATAACGTGATTTGTGGTCATCTGGTCGTACTGTACCAGGGGTAAGTTAACAGTTCAGGCAACCGTGATGGGGCACAGGCCAGATACACGAACCAGGTTAGTCCTTCTGAAAAAGGTTCCTTCTGAAAGTCCAGCACAAAGAGTCCAGTTCACAGCGGAGGAGTTCGCGAGGAGCAGGATGTGATTTACAGATTGCCGTCTCTGTAGTGCAAAGCAAACAGTAGGCCGGGTACCATGGATGGTCATTACTGTAGCGCAAAGATCCTGTTGGGCATCGCAGATGGATGTTGCAGGAGCTTTGCGTTGGCAGTCACCACAGGCTGTCAATACTGTAGCGCAAAGTGCAGATCTTACATTGCTGGTCATTGCTGGCGGTCGTTATTGCGCAGATTGCCAGGATTTACCGGAGGTTCAGGTTGGAGGTTCATGTTACTGTGAAATTCTTTGTGTGTGCGCTCAGGCAGCTCCTTTGAAGTGCAACTGTGGTAGGTGACAGCTATGCCCCTCCCATCAGGTAAATATTGCCCATCCGGCCAACACCCAGTCCCCCTTTGTGATACTGTCTGGGAGGAATACACAGGGCTAACTGCCAACTACACTTATCATGTGACCCAGGATGCGGGCACCAAATGAATAGGATAAGAAAATGTCAACTTTCCAAAAGTAGTATTTTCATAATTGTGACTTAAAATCCTAATTTACTATAGAGGGTTTTAAATTACAATTCTTTAGAGGTCAAAGAATAAGTTACTTATCTGTAATCCTAGTTCTCTTCCAGGGGTATCCTCATCAAAGTCATAAGCACTGAATATTCCTGCCCATATGCGGGGACCCCGGAAATAATATAAAAATTATATATGGGAACCCTATATGTATAGCTCTACATATATATACACATATACATATATATATTGCTGGTGAATTAAAGGCTGCCAAGAAACTCCCCACTGTGTCCTCTGGTCTTTCTTAGTGGAGGGACCTGTTTGCCTATTTGCACGCGTTGGCCAGTTACGCGTGCACAGAGGACCCGCCCCACAAGTGGCCTGCAACAAATATTGGCAAGTTCAGTGAAAGCGTCCAAGATATTGGAAGTGGCAGGCTCACCTGGAGGACGAGCCAGGCATGGGGCCGCTGCGGCTAGCAGTCCGTGAAGTGACGGAGGCATGGGATCATTGAATCTACAAGCCACGTCCCGGTTTAGACTCTGTACTTTAGGTTGGGGCGTTGGGGACTCGAGGCTGCCTCTAACACCGAAATTGCAGATTTCACTCGGCTGACATTAGCCCTCTCCCCCCTTGCTGGGCACAGAAGCACTCACGGCAGTTAGACATGGCTCCGTCACTGACACTTACCGGAATAATGCCAGCTGGGAAATGAAGTCCATCAATCAGCAGACGGCAGCTGGAGGTAATCAACAACAGAGCCAGCTTCACTCCAGATTCAAAAGGGAGCGCCGCAGAAAACCAAGGGAGGAGCGAGTGAAACCTTATGCCTGTTGTTGCTGGTGAATTAAAGGCTGCCAAGAAACTCCCCACTGTGTCCTCTGGTCTTTCTTAGTGGAGGGACCGGTTTGTGTATATATATATATATATATGTGTATATATATATATATATATATATATATGTGTATATATATATATATATATATATATGTGTATATATATATGTGTATATATATATGTGTATATATATATGTGTATATATATATGTGTGTATATATATATATATATGTGTGTATATATATATATATATATATATATATATATATATATATATATATATATATATATATATATATATATATATATATGTATATATATCACCAAACTCGTGACACTCTTCTTCCGCTTCACGCAGAAATGAAGAGGGCAGACCTTCGTGCAAATATTTTATTTTACCAGTGTTCCTTGATGCGTTTCGGCCGTCCAAGCGGCTTTGATCACATGACAGCGCTTAGCTACTCCCCCACTTTTTAAAGTGCTGGTGCATGCCCATTTCAATAAACATAGAAAAAATACATCCGTATTGTTGAGTCACTTGTACACGGCGTATATATAAAACATTAATGTACATATTTCAGCTTAAATGCTGTAAAATGTCAAATATACCACCGCAACATTTGTAAACACTTTATCTGATGTTTACAAGAAAAAGACCTGGCAGCACTAGACACCAGTGCTGAGAACACCATTATCAACCTAACGAATATTCAACTTAATGCAGCAGAATCACAATTGTTAACATTGGGTCTCAGTTTTTGCCCAGGAGCCACTTTAATTATGTTGAGACAAGGGTCGATGTTTACAAATTTATACGTAAACTGAAATTAACAAAGTTTCTTAAGATCAAAAACCACAATAAGCAAACATCTGATTTACCGACCATAGCCCCGCACTCTGGTTTGACAGTACATCAAATCCCTCTTCTGTCGACCTTGCGCTCCGAAGGTGCAGGAACACAGGACCATGACCTCAACACACAGCAGATTGCTGACGCAGAAGGCATTACTATTTCAGCCCTGGGAAATAGTCCTTTCAAAGCACCCTCCACTTTTGTCCCAGTGATGCCACGTGATGGATGCATTGGACATTTTTTATGACCGTATTACAGAGGAACTGAAATTGTTGCATCTCAAAACGTCTAAGAACAAACATAAAGTTAAAGATGCAGCAACACATCGGTACTTCCAACTCATGGATAAACTCAAAAATAGTGACTCAGTGGTGATCAACAACTCCGATAAGGGAGGAAATATAGTATTGTGGGAAAACGGTCGCTCCCCACGCTCCCTGCTGTCCTGGTTTCGTAGCGCTTTACTGATCATTGCTGGTATCGTAGCGCTTTACTGATCATTGCTGGTATCGTAGCGCTTTACTGATCATTGCTGGCATTATCTGATTTGGCTCTGCTCTCACCGCTTATAATTTTCATAGCGTGTATTTACACTCGTGCCTGCTTATAATTTTCATAGCGTGTATTTACACTTGTGCCTGATTGAAATCGTAGCGCTTTAGTGCTAATTTTGCATTGCCTTCTAATTAATTTCTGACTGATTGTGCCGGTGCCTCTGCCCACATAATTGCTACACTGCTGCTTGTGCCCCAATCTCGTCCTGCTTCGCGTTTGTTTTGCTGCCATTTTGTTGTTGTGACTTCCAGCCCGTCTCTCCAGCCCGCTCCCGCCTCCCAGCTGACCCTCCCTCCCACTAGAAGATTAGAACTGACCCGTGTGCCCCAGCGTTGTGACCGTCCTGACTCGTGCAGAAACGGTCGCTCCCCACGCTCCCTGCTGTCCTGGTTTCGTAGCGCTTTACTGATCATTGCTGGTATCGTAGCGCTTTACTGATCATTGCTGGCATTATCTGATTTGGCTCCGCTCTCACCGCTTATAATTTTCATAGCGTGTATTTACACTTGTGTCTGCTTATAATTTTCATAGCGTGTATTTACACTTGTGCCTGCTTGAAATCGTAGCGCTTTAGTGCTAATTTTGCATTGCCTTTTAATTAATTTCTGACTGATTTTGCCGGTGCCTCTGCCCACATCATTGCTACACTGCTGCTTGTGCCCCAATCTCGTCCTGCTTCGCGTTTGTTTTGCTGCCATTTTGTTGTTGTGACTTCCAGCCCATCTCTCCACCCTGCTCCCGCCTCCCAGCTGACCCTCCCTCGCTCCGCCCCCCCCACTATCCACTTATGACAGATGCACTTGCGCGCAGCGTTCACGCGCTGCGGACGCGCCCCATGCCCGCCAAAGGTGCGCCAAAGGTAAGCCCGTCTACGCCCGTCCGCGCCTGGACCGCGCCCAGCGCCAGACCCCCTGGTCCCCGTAAAACCCAATCCACCCGCATAACATACGACGCCGCAACCCTCTCAGCACTTAACCCCGTCCGACTCCCAAACTGCTACCAAGCCGCCCCAGGACACACCCATGGTCCCTTCACCTGCCACTCCTGCAAGTTAGACTGCTTCAGGACCCACACCAAATCCACAAACTCCAAACAGAGCTCCGACACCAACCACCTGAAGGGCATCCTGCTCAACACCCGTTCGGTCCACAGACACGCCATCGAACTTTGGAACCTACTCGACACTACATCGCCGGACGTCGCCTTTCTTACAGAAACATGGATGAACGCCTCATCAATGCCAGACATCGCCATAGCCATCCCGGACGGCTACAAGATCACCCGAAAGGACCGCATCAACCAAACAGGAGGAGGCATCGCCATCGTCCATAAGAACACCATCCGCATCACGACCAGTTCCGAGATAACCTCGCAGCCGCCGAACACCTTGACTTCCAGATCCACACCGACCCCAAGACCACACTCAGAGGCACCCTCATCTACAGGCCACCAGGACCCCGCACACAATTCAGCGATGACATCACTGACTTCATCAGCCCACACGCCCTCCCCTCCGAGGACTACATTCTTCTGGGAGACTTCAACTTCCACCTGGAAAAGAACAACGACAGCAACAACACCACCCTTCTGGACAACCTCGCCAATCTCGGACTCAAACAACTTGTTGACACCCCCACCCACTGTGCCGGACACACGCTCGACCCAATCTTCACATCCAGCAAGCACATCACCTTCAATCACATCACAGCTCTCCATTGGATGGACCACAGCTGCGTTCACTTCAACTACAAAAAGACTACAACCCACAACCACCCACAACCAATCCCCTGCAGAAACTGGAACAAAATCACCACCGATCAGCTCTTCACATCGCTTCACCAAAACCCTCCTGCCAAATCATCGGACCCAAACTTAGCTGCCACCAACCTCACACAATGGATCACCCACAGCGCCGACGAATTAGCACCCTTGAAAAACCGTCAAATCAAGCAAGGTAGCAAAACAGCCCCCTGGTTCAATGATGACCTTAAGATATCCAAGAAGATCTGTCGCACCCTCGAAAAAGCCTGGCGAAAAAACCCAACCACCGACAAACTAGCTACCTTCAAGAACGCCACCCGCAAACACCACCAACTGATCCGATCCACCAAGAAATCAGCATTCAAGGATCGACACGACAACAACGCCCACAACAGCAAGGAACTATTCAACATCGTCAAAGAGTTCACCAACCCCACCGCCGGCACCAATGACATCACTCCCTCCCAAGACCTCTGCGACTCTCTAGCCTCGTTCTTCCACAACAATATCGCTGACATACATAACAGCTTTGGAGACCAGTCCGGAGACCAGTCCACTCCACCCGCCTCCGAACTAAAACCCCCCTCCAACAACCTTTGCGCCTGGAACCCTATCACCACTGAAGACACCATCCGCCTGATGAACTCCATCCACTCAGGATCACCAACCGACCCATATCCCCACCACATTTTCAACAAAGCAGACTCCATTATCGCACCCCATCTCCGAGACGTCATCAACTGCTCCCTCAACTCCGCTACCTTCCCGGAAAGCTGGAAACATGCCGAACTCAGCGCCCTCCTGAAGAAACCGACAGCAGACCCCACTGAACTTAAGAACTACCGCCCCATTTCGCTCCTCCCATTCCCTGCCAAAGTCATTGAGAAAGCCGTCAACAGTCAACTCGCCGCCTTCCTCGAATCCAACAAATCCCTCGACCCTTCACAGTCCGGCTTCCGAGCCAAACACAGCACCGAGACCGCCCTCATCGCAGCAACAGACGACATTCGAACTCTACTGGACAACGGAGAAACAGCTGCCCTCATCCTACTTGACCTCTACGCAGCCTTCGACACAGTCTGTCATAGCACCCTTATACAACGCCTTAGCAACGTCGGAATACAAGGAAAAGCTTTGGACTGGATCATCTCGTTCCTCGCCGGAAGAACCCAGAGAGTTCACCTTCCCCCTTTCACATCAGAGGCCACCGAAGTCATCTGCGGCGTACCACAAGGATCATCACTCAGTCCCACCCTCTTCAACGTATACATGAGTCCCCTAGCATCCATCGCGCGCCAACACAACCTCAACATCATCTCCTACGCCGACGGCACCCAGCTGATCCTCTCCCTCACCAAAGACCCAAACAACGCCAAAACCAACCTACACGAAGGGATGAAAGAAGTAGCCGCGTGGATGAAGAACAGCCGTCTAAAACTGAACTTGGCCAAAACGGAAGTCCACATCTTAGGATCATCCCCCGCTGCCTGGGACGACTCATGGTGGCCTCATGCGTGTGTATATATATATATAGACCTAGATCCTCACTAATCCCCAAATCTACTGAGAATGATTCTGACATAGTCAGTCCTAATGTGGAAATCTCTAATGAATGCCCGAGATTCATCACTGCATTTAGCTGTCAGGAGAGAAAGATCAGACAAATAATCAATCGTAATTGGCCCACTATTCTGACAGACACAGTGCTAGGAAATATGTTGCCAAGCAAACCATTGGTAACGTTCCGCAGAGCGCATAGCATGGGGACAGTATTGGATCAAAGTAGTCCAGAATTGAAACAAAAGGCGGTCTGGTTACAACCAACGCCGGGGTTTCGTAAGTGTTCTACGTGTAGAGCTTGCCAATTTGGCACCAATAAAACCCACTACAGTACTCCATTTATATCAGTGGATACACCTATTGTTGGCAACCACACTTGCAAGACCGAGTATGCTGTATATGTCCTGACGTGCACCTGCGGCCTTAATTATATAGGCAGTACCAAGCAGCAGGTGCACGTCAGGATTTTGCAGCATATTATGGCCATTTTACACTGTGACCAATCCTATCCGGTGGCTCGTCATTTTCAAAGCACACATAATAAAGATGCTAATAATCTATCTTATTATGTGGTAGCCTTAGTTCCCCCTCTTAGACGCGGGGGTAATCGAGAACTTAAACTGAGGCAACTAGAATCTCGATTCATTCTTGAATATGACAGCAAGTGGCCCAACGGTCTCAACAATACTGAAGACTTGCGAAACTTCCTCTAAAGTATTTTCCCTTGCCCATATACGCCCTCGTTTTTTCCTCAGGTAGTCAGGTTCCCTGTTACCCAGAGTTGAATGTTCCATGGGTCTTGATTTTTTGCTAACTGTTCCTGATTTTGTGCATACTATTCCTATGTTCTAAATTTCCTGTATTCCGTGGCTAGTCAAGTTCCTTGTTAGCCTCGGACACATTAGTTAACTACTCTTCACCTCCATATTTTAATCCACTTTTATCACTATTTAGAATTTCAGCACTTTTTATGGGTGTTTTTTATATCTTTTTAACATGATAAATTCTTTTATACCTGCATGAAATGTTTTAAATTATGCTTTTTTATAAATGACAAAATTGTGACTTTTCCTAATTGTCAAATTAAGCATTAATGCATTTTTTTACACAGGTTCTTTTATCATGTTCTTACAATATTTTATATTGTGGTTATCCCTTTTAGCACGCGTGTTGGCACTTTATGTACAGTTAGACACTGATCTAGTTCAGCACTGTTATTTGCACTTTATCTTCAGCCTACTCCGATAACATTTAAATATTTTTACTATAGACTTAGAAATTTTGCATTACATGGATTTATCCAGTTATTTTTCTACAAATCTGCTTTTAGTGACATTTTTTTATAAAAACATTCTAAATGATGAAATGTCAATTTGCTATGGTTAAATATCTAACTGGCATGTGTAAAATTTGTGTTTAACTTATTTTGCGTATTTGCACGAAGAATGGGTATTTATAAACACAAGATTTTGTCTATGTCTATAGTCACATGATTGTTGGAAGGGCGGAGCTTATGTCACTCACCTAAAACATTATAAAAACAAAAAAAGAGCACTAGTTCTTTGCATGTGAACAAGGGCTCTTGAAGCCCGAAACGCGTATTGCCCTCCTGTTGTACCAGCTGCAATAAAGCCAAGAACCTGTGAATCTTTTGGTCCGTCTCCTACTTTGCCTGCCTCGCCGGTCTTGGGTAGATCTGAAAGTGGCGTTTGTGGAGTTTCTACGTATATATACATATATATATATATATATATACATATATATATATATATACATATATATACACACATATATACATACATATATATACACACATATATATATATATTCGAAGATGTATGGGGAACAGAACTTTTGAATTGTTGACCAGCACAGGAATGTTCAGTCGAGCAATGAAATTGATGCTGGTCTATGATTTTGGGTTGCAATTTGAACTGAATTGCCCATTCAGGGCTCAATGTTTGGAAACAGATATTTTTATTAATTCAATCGATTGAGAAATGATCAATTGTATAGCTATATATGCATTGCTCGAGAAAATTTACTTTTGCACTGTAAATAGCGTTATTTCACGACTCCAAGATGGCGCTGTAATTTGTATTATGGTCCGTTTTTACTTTTAATTGTAATGCCTTTATTTACTTCCGCCTTGCCGTCGCCAGCTGACACTGACGAAGGCAAGTGCTGAAACGCGTCTGGGTTTTGATTGTTTGCGCAAAATAAACCATATCTGGTTTAATCTCTGCTGTGAGTGCCGATTTGTTGCTGGTTGCAGACCTGCGGAGCTTTAATATATATATATATATACACACACATATATATATATATATACACACACATATTGAATATGCTACTTACCAGTATGCATCTGTTCTTGGCATGTAGGGCTGCTAACATTCATATCTTTGCATTAGATCGCCACCTAGTGTTGGGTCCGGATGATCGCACATTGTTGTCCTGGAAGAGTCTTCGAAGTATCCTGAGATGGGTGGCTCCTCCCCTGGACTACAGTGCGCATGGGCATCGGCTCCATCCCCAGATTGTTTTTCGCCATTGTGGCAGAGGATGGAGTGGCAAGTGTAAAGGATGTCCATGCTAATGATTGAATACAATAGTATATCTGCAGCTGCGACAGGCACCGGGGAGGAGGGTGGGCGATATGAATGTTAGCAGCCCTACATGCCAAGAACAGATGCATACTGGTAAGTAGCATATTCAGTTCGAGGCATGTGGGCTGCTAAATTCATATCTTTGCATAGAATACATAGCAGTCCCTCCATCAGCGGCGGTTGCCCGTGCCAGCTGCAGAAACCTGAAAAAGTGTCTTGAGAACAGCCTGCCCTACAGCCGCTTGCTGTTTGGAATGTACATCAACACAGTAGTGTTTTGTAAAGGTATGTGGTGTAACCCACGTGGCTGCTCTGCAAATATCCTCTAGAGGAATGTTTCCCAGGAAAGCCATGGATGCCCCCAACTTGCGTGTGGAATGTGCCTTTGGGGGTATTGTTAAAGTGCGCTTGGCTTTGTGATAACAGATTTGGATGCACTTAACAATCCATCTGGCTATTCCTGCTTTGGAAATTGGGTTGCCTTTGTGTTGTGGTGAGAAGGCAACAAAGAGTTGTTTTGTCTTCCTAAAGTGTTGTGTCCTGTCTATGTAGTACATCAATGCCCTCCGTACGTCCAAGGTATGGAGCATCCTTTCCGCCACTGTTTGTGGGTTCTGGAAGAATGCAGGCAAATCGATAGTTTGGTTGAGATGAAAATGTGACACCACCTTTGGAAGGAATTTGGGGTTAGTACGTAGTACCACCCTATTTGGATGAATCTGGATGAAAGGCTCTTGTATCGTGAGTGCTTGCAACTCACTTACGCGTCTTAGTGACGTAATGGCAATCAGGAAAGCAACTTTCCACGTTAGGAATTGCAGTTCGCACGAGTGCATTGGCTCAAACGGTGGTCCCATCAGCCTGGTGAGGACCACATTGAGGTTCCACACGGGAGCTGGCGGTGTTCTTGGGGGAATGACTCGTTTCAGTCCTTCAAGAAACGCTTTAATGGCAGGCACCCTGAAGACTGAGAGATGCTGCCTATTTTGAAGGTAAGCTGCGATGGCGGATAGATGTATCCGAATAGAAGTGTACGCTAGTTTGCACTTGTAAAGGTGTAACAGATAGCAAATGATGTTAGGGATAGATGCATCTAGCGGGTTTATGTCATTGTCTGCACAGTAAATGACAAAACGCTTCCATTTTGCGGCATAGCATGCTCTGGTTGACGGCTTCCTTGCCTCCTTGATGATGTTCATGCATTCAGGAGGTAGGTTCAGGTATCCAAACTCTAAGACTTCAGGAGCCAGATCGCTAGGTTGAGCTGTTGCGGATCTGGATGCTGAATTTCTCCATGGTTCTGCGTCAGAAGTCTGGGCGTGAGGCGCAGTCTTTGATGCGGGACCACTGAGAGCTCGAGGAACGTGGTGTACCATGCCTGGCGCGCCCACGTTGGAGCAACTAGGATGAGTGTCATGGAGTGTTGCCGTAGTTTCCTCGCCACCAGTGGTATCAGGGGTGTCGGGGGAAAAGCGTAAGCAAATTTGCCTGACCAGTTCATCCATATCGCATTGCCCTGCGATTGGGGGTGTGGGAACCTGGCGGCGAAGCTTTGGCATTTTGCGTTCTCCCTTGTGGCGAACAGGTCTATGTCTGGACGCCCCCACCTTTGGAAGTACGGCTGGAGTACTGATGGATGTATCTCCCACTCGTGCATTTGATGACTGTATCTGCTGAGCAGATCCGCCATCTGATTGTCCTTCCCCGGGAGGTGTTCTGCCATGAGGAAGATGTTCCTCTGAATGGCCCACTTCCACATGCTCTGAGCCAGGTGAGACAGCTGTGGTGAGTGGGTGCCTCCCTGTTTTTGGATGTAGTACATCGCGGTCATGTTGTCCGTCCGGACTAACACCACCTTGTTGCACAGATGTACAATGAAGGACTTGAGCGCCATGAAGATCGCCATCAGTTCTAGATAGTTGATGTGCATCTTCCGTTGCTGCGTCGTCCATAGTCCCTGCACAGTGTAAGTTAGCAGGTGTGCTCCCCATCCCTGGAGAGATGCGTCCGTTGTCAGGATAACCTGTGGCACTGGCTCCTGGAACAGTCGGCCCTTGCAAAGGTTGTGTGGAGTCCACCAATGCAGAGAGTTGTATGCCCGACTGGTAACCAACACTAGGTCTGTTAATTGTCCCTGAGCCTGTGTCCACTGATTTGCTAAGCACTCCTGGAGCGGGCGCATATGCAACCGTGCGTGAGGGACTATGAAGATGCAGGAGGCCATCATGCCTATCAACTGCATGAACACTCTTGCTGGAAGTGAGTGTCCCGGTCTGAACTTCTGGATTAAAGACTGTATGCCGTCTATCCTGACCTGGTTTGGTTGTGCCGAGGCCGTCAGGGTATTGATTGTCGCACCCAGAAACTGCCGGACGTGTGCCGGCTGAAGGTGTGACTTCGGGTAATTCAACGAGAAACCCAGGTCGTGAAGGAGGTGAATGGTAGTCGACATGTCCGCGGCGCACTGCTGTTCCGATCTGGCTTGAACGAGCCAGTCGTCGAGGTAGGGGTAGACATGGATGTTCTGCCTCCTGAGGTGCGCTGCTACAGTCGCCAGACACTTGGTAAAGACCCTTGGGGCAGTTGTGACTCCGAAGGGTAGGACTTTGAACTGATAATGCGTGCCCTGGATAGTGAACCTGAGGTACTTCCTGTGGGACGGATGTAACGGAATGTGGAAATAAGCATCCTTGAGATCTAAGGTTGCTAAGAAGTCTCCTTTGTTTAACATAGGAAGAATCTGTTGCAGTGTAAGCATGTGGAAATGCTCTGACAGTATGTACAGATTGAGGGGACGGAGATCCAGAATTGGCCGTAGAGATCCATCCTTCTTTGGAATGAGGAAGTACAGGGAATAAACCCCTGTGCCTTCTTCCCCCACCGGCACGAGCTCGATTGCCCCTTTTTGCAGCATTACCAACACTTCTTGCTGCAATAAGTGCAAGTGCTCTGCTGACATAGGTCTTTGCCTTGGTGGAATGTTGGGTGGAGTGGACTTTAACTCTAGACAATAACCGTACTGGATAAGCTGTCGCACCCACCTGTCTGTGGTGATGTTGGTCCAGACGGGCAGGAACTGCTGTATTCTCCCCCCGACAGGTGTTAAATGGTCGGGGGGCAGTGACAGAGAGTCACTGGTTGCTTGGGGCAGAGGAGCGTGAATTGTTGCCTCCTTTGCCACGTCCTTTGTTGCTGTTTCCCCTGTAGCCCCTCTTGTTTTGTTTGGGGTACGAGGACTGTGCTCCACCTCTAGGGAACTGCGACTGTTGACCCATCTGTCCTCTGGTGACTCCACGGGCACCTGAGCGACGAAAATTATTGCCCCGAAACTGCTGAGATTGTAGGGCCCCCATCGATTTAGCAGTTTCAGTGTCCTTTTTAATCTTTTCCAGGGTGGTGTCAACATCTGGACCAAACAGTCTATCCGGATTGACTGGTTGATTAAGTATGGTTGTTTGAATGTCAGGTTTGAAGCCTGATATGCGGAGCCAAGCCTGTCTTCTGAGCATGACACTGGTGTTAACGGCCCTAGCGGCTGTGTCCGCGACATCAAGTGCGCACTTTATGGCCGCGTTGGAGATCAGTTGTCCCTCTTGTATAAGCATTTTGGTGCCCTCTTGAAACTGCGGAGGCAGGTGTTCTACGATCTGCTCTAGTGTGTCGTAATGTGAACGATCATAACGTGCCAGTAGTGCCTGTGTATTTGCAATACGCCAGAAATTGGCAGCCTGTGCAGCCACTCTTTTGCCCCCTGCCTCTAGCACTTTGGACTCCTTATCCGGGGGAGGAGCTTCACCCGTTGTTTGGGAGTTGGCCCTCTTGCGTGCGTTTGCTACCACCAAGGAGTCAAGCGGCAACTGTCCTCGAATGTATGCAGGGTCTGCAGGCGCTGGTCTGTACTTTTTTTCAATACGTGGGTTGACCACCCTCGCCCTGGTAGGCTCTTTAAAGATGTCCGCAGCGTGCTTGAGGACCCCTTTGAGCATAGGCAGTGTCTTTACATTTCTTTCCGAAACTGAAAATGTGTCGAATAGAAAATCTTCCTCAACTGGGTCAGCATGCATGTCCACATCATGATTAGCAGCTGCCCTCTCAATTAGTGCATGAAAACCTGCAGAATCCTCCGTAGGGGATGCACGTGTACTGAAGGACTGTGGCTCTTGCCCCACATCTTGGTTGCCTTGGTCCCCAATGCCATAATAAGAATCTGGCTGTGCATCAGGTTCATTTACTGGGAACGTGTATTGTTCGTCTTCACCATAGTCCCCACTGTCAGAGTGGTCTGGAGACGGTGTTGGGCTCCTTCCCTGAGGAGGTAGAATAGGTTCCATGAGGACCGGGGCGTCCTGTGGAAACTTCTTCTTCTTTAGAGGAATGACGTAGGATTCCACCGGCTGCGAAGTGATCTTTCTCTTGTAAAGGGTCAACTTCCCCGTGTCCGCATCTATAAAACACTCCGAATCCTCTTCGGGGTCGATCACCTGACCTGAAGATGT
>NW_028241748.1:0-22728 GCF_964263255.1 Lissotriton vulgaris
ACACACACACACACAGAGCCCAACACACACACACAGAGCCCAACACACACACACACAGAGCCCAACACACACACACACAGAGCCCAACACACACACACACAGAGCCCAACACACACACACACAGAGCCCAACACACACACACAGAGCCCCACACACACACACACAGACAGAGCCCCCCACACACACAGACAGAGCCACACACACACAGACAGAGCCACACACCCACAGACAGAGCCACCCACCCACAGACAGAGCCACCCACCCACAGACAGAGCCACACACCGAGCCACACACCCACAGACAGAGCCCCCCACACACACAGACAGAGCCACACACACACAGACAGAGCCACACACCCACAGACAGAGCCACACACCCACAGACAGAGCCACACACCCACAGACAGAGCCACACACCGAGCCACACACCCACAGACAGAGCCACACACCCACACAGACAGAGCCACACACCCACACAGACAGAGCCACACACCCACACAGACAGAGCCACACACCCACACAGACAGAGCCACACACCCACAGACAGAGCCACACACCCACAGACAGAGCCACACACCCACAGACAGAGCCACCCACCCACAGACAGAGCCACCCACCCACAGACGGAGCCACCCACCCACAGACGGAGCCACCCACCCACAGACGGAGCCACCCACCCACAGACGGAGCCACCCACCCACAGACGGAGCCACACACCCACAGACGGAGCCACACACCCACAGACGGAGCCACACACCCGCAGACGGAGCCACACACCCGCAGACAGAGCCACACACCCGCAGACAGAGCCACACACCCGCAGACAGAGCCACACACCCGCAGACAGAGCCACACACCCGCAGACAGAGCCACACACAGACAGAGCCACACCCAGACAGAGCCACCCACACACACACACACAGAGCCCAACACACACACACAGAGCCCAACACACACACACACAGAGCCCAACACACACACACACAGAGCCCAACACACACACACACAGAGCCCAACACACACACACACAGAGCCCAACACACACACACACAGAGCCCAACACACACACACACACAGAGCCCAACACACACACACAGAGCCCCACACACACACACACAGACAGAGCCCCCCACACACACAGACAGAGCCACACACACACAGACAGAGCCACACACCCACAGACAGAGCCACACACCCACAGACCGAGCCACACACCCACAGACCGAGCCATACACCCACAGACAGAGCCACACACCCACAGACAGAGCCACACGCCCACACAGACAGAGCCACACACCCACACAGACAGAGCCACACACCCACACAGACAGAGCCACACACCCACACAGACAGAGCCACACACCCACAGACAGAGCCACACACCCACAGACAGAGCCACACACCCACAGACGGAGCCACACACCCACAGACGGAGCCACACACCCACAGACGGAGCCACACACCCACAGACAGAGCCACACACCCACAGACAGAGCCACACACAGACAGAGCCACACACACACAGAGCCCAACACACACACACAGACAGCCACACACACACAGACAGAGCCACACACACACACACAGCCACACACACAGAGCCACACACACACACACACACAGCCATACACACAAACAGACAGAGCCACTCACACACACAGAGCCACACACACACAGAGCCACACACACACAGAGCCACACACACACAGAGCCACGCACACACAGAGCCACGCACACACAGAGCCACACACACACACACACACACACACACAGAGCCACACACACACACACACACAGACAGAGCCACACACCCACACACACAGACAGAGCCACACACCCACACACACAGACAGAGCCACACACCCACAGACAGAGCCACACACAGACAGAGCCACACACAGACAGAGCCACACACCCACAGACAGAGCCACACACCCACAGACAGAGCCACACACCCACAGACAGAGCCACCCACCCACAGACAGAGCCACCCACCCACAGACAGAGCCACCCACCCACAGACAGAGCCACCCACCCACAGACAGAGCCACCCACCCACAGACAGAGCCACCCACCCACAGACAGAGCCACCCACCCACAGACAGAGTCACACACCGAGCCACACACCCACAGACAGAGCAACCCACCCACAGACAGAGCCACACACCCACAGACAGAGCCAGACACCCACAGACAGAGCCACACACCGAGCCACACACCCACAGACAGAGCCACACACCCACACAGACAGAGCCACACACCCACACAGACAGAGCCACACACCCACAGACGGAGCCACCCACCCACAGACGGAGCCACCCACCCACAGACGGAGCCACCCACCCACAGACGGAGCCACACACCCACAGACGGAGCCACACACCCGCAGACGGAGCCACACACCCGCAGACGGAGCCACACACCCGCAGACGGAGCCACACACCCGCAGACAGAGCCACACACCCGCAGACAGAGCCACACACCCGCAGACAGAGCCACACACCCGCAGACAGAGCCACACACCCGCAGACAGAGCCACACACAGACAGAGCCACACCCAGACAGAGCCACCCACACACACACACACAGAGCCCAACACACACACACACAGAGCCCAACACACACACACACAGAGCCCAACACACACACACACAGAGCCCAACACACACACACACAGAGCCCAACACACACACACACAGAGCCCAACACACACACACACACAGAGCCCAACACACACACACAGAGCCCCACACACACACACAGAGCCCCACACACACACAGACAGAGCCACACACACACAGACAGAGCCACACACCCACAGACAGAGCCACACACCCACAGACAGAGCCACACACCCACAGACCGAGCCATACACCCACAGACAGAGCCACACACCCACAGACAGAGCCACACACCCACACAGACAGAGCCACACACCCACACAGACAGAGCCACACACCCACACAGACAGAGCCACACACCCACAGACAGAGCCACACACCCACAGACAGAGCCACACACCCACAGACAGAGCCACACACCCACAGACGGAGCCACACACCCACAGACAGAGCCACACACCCACAGACAGAGCCAAACACAGACAGAGCCACACACAGAGCCACCCACACACCCACACAGAGCCACACACACACACAGAGCCCAACACACACACACAGAGCCCAACACACACCCACACAGAGCCACACCCACACAGAGCCCAACACACACACACACAGAGCCCAACACACACACACACAGAGCCCAACACACACACAGAGCCACACACACACACACAGACAGAGCCACACATACACAGACAGAGCCACACACCCACAGACAGAGCCACACACCCACAGACAGAGCCACCCACCCACAGACAGAGCCACACACCCACAGACAGAGCCACCCACCCACAGACAAAGCCACACACCCACAGACAGAGCCACACACCCACTGACAGAGCCACACACACACACACACTGACAGAGCCACACACACACACAGAGCCACACACACACACAGAGCCCAACACACACACACACAGAGCCCAACACACCCACACACAGAGCCCAACACACCCACACACAGAGCCACACACCCACAGACAGAGCCACACACCCACAGACAGAGCCACACACCCACAGACAGAGCCCCACACCCACACAGACAGAGCCCCACACCCACACAGACAGAGCCCCACACCCACACAGACAGAGCCCCACACCCACACAGACAGAGCCCCACACCCACACAGACAGAGCCACACACCCACACAGACAGAGCCACACACCCACACACAGAGCCACACACCCACACACAGAGCCACACACCCACAGACAGAGCCACACACCCACAGACAGAGCCACACACAGACAGAGCCACACCCAGACAGAGCCACCCACACACCCACACAGAGCCACAGCCACACAGAGCCCAACACACACACACACAGAGCCCAACACACACACACAGAGCCCAACACACACACACAGCCACACACACACAGATAGAGGCACACATACACAGACAGAGCCACACACCCACAGACAGAGCCACACACCCACAGACAGAGCCACACACCCACAGACAGAGCCCCACACCCACAGACAGAGCCCCACACCCACAGACAGAGCCCCACACCCACAGACAGAGCCCCCACACCCACAGACAGAGCCCCCACACCCACAGACAGAGCCCCCACACCCACACAGACAGAGCCACACACCCACACAGACAGAGCCACACAGACAGAGCCACACACCCACACAGACAGAGCCACACACCCACACAGACAGAGCCACACACCCACACAGACAGAGCCACACACCCACACAGACAGAGCCACACACCCACACACAGAGCCACACACCCACAGACAGAGCCACACACCCACAGACAGAGCCACACACCCACAGACAGAGCCACACACCCACAGACAGAGCCACACCCACACAGAGCCCAACACACACACACACAGAGCCCAACACACACACACAGAGCCCAACACACACACACAGACAGAGCCACACATACACAGACAGAGCCACACACCCACAGACAGAGCCACACACCCACAGACAGAGCCACACACCCACAGACAGAGCCACACACCCACAGACAGAGCCACACACCCACAGACAGAGCCACACATCCACAGACAGAGCCACACACCCACTGACAGAGCCACACACCCACTGACAGAGCCACACACCCACTGACAGAGCCACACACCCACAGACAGAGCCACACACCCACAGACAGAGCCACACACCCACAGACAGAGCCCCACAGACAGAGCCCCACACTCCCAGACAGAGCCCCACACTCCCAGACAGAGCCACACACCCACAGAGCCACACACCCACAGAGCCACACACCCACACAGACAGAGCCACACACCCACACAGACAGAGCCACACACCCACACAGACAGAGCCACACACCCACACAGACAGAGCCACACACCCACACAGACAGAGCCACACACCCACACAGACAGAGCCACACACCCACACAGACAGAGCCACACACCCACAGACAGAGCCACACACCCACAGACAGAGCCACACACCCACAGACAGAGCCACACACAGACAGAGCCACACACAGACAGAGCCACCCACACACCCACACAGAGCCACACCCACACAGCCCCACACACACTCACAGAGCCCCACACACACTCACAGAGCCACACACACACACACACACACAGACAGAGCCACACACCCACACAGACAGAGCCACACACCCACAGACAGAGCCACACACCCACAGACAGAGCCACACACCCACAGACAGAGCCACACACCCACAGACAGAGCCACACACCCACAGACAGAGCCACACACAGACAGAGCCACACCCAGACAGAGCCACCCACACACCCACACAGAGCCACAGCCACACAGAGCCCAACACACACACACACAGAGCCCAACACACACATGCAGAGCCCAACACACACACACAGCCACACACACACAGACAGAGCCACACATACACAGACAGAGCCACACACCCACAGACAGAGCCACACACCCACAGACAGAGCCACACACCCACAGACAGAGCCCCACACCCACAGACAGAGCCCCACACCCACAGACAGAGCCCCCACACCCACAGACAGAGCCCCCACACCCACAGACAGAGCCCCCACACCCACACAGACAGAGCCACACACCCACACAGACAGAGCCACACAGACAGAGCCACACACCCACACAGACAGAGCCACACACCCACACAGACAGAGCCACACACCCACACAGACAGAGCCACACACCCACACAGACAGAGCCACACACCCACAGACAGAGCCACACACCCACAGACAGAGCCACACACCCACAGACAGAGCCACACACCCACAGACAGAGCCACACACCCACAGACAGAGCCACACCCACACAGAGCCCAACACACACACACACAGAGCCCAACACACACACACAGAGCCCAACACACACACACAGACAGAGCCACACATACACAGACAGAGCCACACACCCACAGACAGAGCCACACACCCACAGACAGAGCCACACACCCACAGACAGAGCCACACACCCACAGACAGAGCCACACACCCACAGACAGAGCCACACACCCACAGACAGAGCCACACACCCACAGACAGAGCCACACACCCACGCGTACAGAGCCCAACGCGCGCGCACGCAGAGCCCAACGCGCGCACGCAGAGCCCAACGCGCGCACGCAGAGCCCAACACACACACACAGAGCCCAACACACACACACAGAGCCCAACACACACACACAGAGCCCAACACACACACACAGAGCCCAACACACACACACAGAGCCCAACACACACACACACACACAGATCCCAACACACACACACACACACAGATCCCAACACACACACACACAGATCCCAACACACACACACACAGACAGATCCCAACACACACACACACAGACAGATCCCAACACACACACAGACAGATCCCAACACACACACGCAGATCCCAACACACACACGCAGATCCCAACGCGCGCACGCAGATCCCAACGCGCGCACGCAGAGCCCAACGCGCACACACAGAGCCCAACGCACACACACAGAGCCCAACACACACACACAGAGCCCAACACACACACACAGAGCCCAACACACACACACAGAGCCCAACACACACACAGAGCCCAACACACACACACAGAGCCCAACACACACACACACACACAGATCCCAACACACACACACACACACAGATCCCAACACACACACACACACAGATCCCAACACACACACACACAGACAGATCCCAACACACACACACAGACAGATCCCAACACACACACACACAGACAGATCCCAACACACACACGCAGATCCCAACACACACACGCAGATCCCAACGCACACACGCAGAGCCCAACGCACACACACAGAGCCCAACACACACACACACAGAGCCCAACACACACACACAGAGCCCAACACACACACACAGACAGAGCCACACATACACAGACAGAGCCACACACCCACTGACAGAGCCACACACCCACTGACAGAGCCACACACCCACAGACAGAGCCACACACCCACAGACAGAGCCACACACCCACAGACAGAGCCACACACCCACAGACAGAGCCACACACCCACAGACAGAGCCACACACCCACAGACAGAGCCACACACCCACAGACAGAGCCACACACCCACAGACAGAGCCACACACCCACAGACAGAGCCACACACCCACAGACAGAGCCACACACCCACGCGTACAGAGCCCAACGCGCGCGCACGCAGAGCCCAACGCGCGCACGCAGAGCCCAACGCGCGCACGCAGAGCCCAACGCGCGCACGCAGAGCCCAACGCGCGCACGCAGAGCCCAACGCGCGCACGCAGAGCCCAACGCGCGCACACAGAGCCCAACACACACACACAGAGCCCAACACACACACACAGAGCCCAACACACACACACAGAGCCCAACACACACACACAGAGCCCAACACACACACACACACACACAGATCCCAACACACACACAGATCCCAACACACACACACAGATCCCAACACACACACACAGATCCCAACACACACACACAGATCCCAACACACACACACACACAGACAGAGCCCAACACACACACACACACAGACAGAGCCCAACACACATACACGTGTTACCATCCTTGTGGGGACTATGTGTTTTCACCAGCCTTGTGGGGACTAACCCTTCCCAATGTTTTAAAAATATACCAATAACAGAAAAATGTTAAGAAAAAATTCATAATACAGGATCCTGCTTCAATTTTACAAATATGTTGTTATTTAGTCACGCGCACAGAACCATCATTGTGGGGACTTGGACATGTGTTACCATCCTTGTGGGGACCTACTCAATAATTCTCATTTATGATTGAATACACTCATTATCTAATAGATAAATGCTATTTTTCAGTGCCAAACATACATAACATGATACTTTAGTCAAATTTGAATAGGTCACTATGTCCTAGGTGCACCTAGAACAGAGATTTGTCTAATAATGCATTTTACAGTAGAAAATGATCATATATATAAAGTGCATTGACAGGGATTCACGGATGTTTAGCCTATTACTGAGTGCACACAAACATTAAGGAATATGAAAACAACACATAGTTAAATTAATTTAGAGGCTTAAGATCCTGCAATGGGGTCAGATGGCAAAACGAAGTTGCCATCTGACCACCTAGTTGTTTTTCATCAACCTCACCAATTGGCACCATCTACGTATGGCTGTGCATTAATAGCCCCCAAAGAGATGGCATGATAATATAAAAATATTCTAGAGCTGACAGAGTAAGTGTATGATGATGATAATTTTCAAGCCCCCACAGAGATATTGCATGATTAGATTGATGCCCAAGTCCCTACAGATATTGTGGTTTTGGTGTACGATGATAGTCATGCTGCCTGCAGTTCATGCAGAAATAACACTATTACAGTAATGCACAGGTACCACAGAGATAGTTTGTGATTATAGGTATGCCCAGGTCTCCACAGAGATAGTGTGGTATTATAGCCATGTTCAAGTCCCCACAGAGCTATTGTGTGATCATAGTAATGTTCAAGTGCCCACAGAGATAGTGTGATCATATTCACGTTCAAGTCCCCACAGAGATAGTGTGTGATCATAGTAATGTTCAAGTCCCCACAGAGATAGTGTGTGATCATAATAATGTTCAAGTCCCCACAGAGATAGTGTGTGATCATAGTAATGTTCAAGTCCCCACAGAGACAGTGTGTGGTCATAGTAATGTTCAAGTCCCCACAGAGATAGTGTGTGATAATAGTCATGTTCCAGTCCGCACTGAGATAGTGTGTTACTATAGGAATGCCCGGACCCCCACAGAGATAGGGTGTGATTATAACCATATTAAAGTCCCTCATAGAGAGTATTATGGTAGTGTTGTTCAAGTGTTGTAGAGAAAGTGTACGATGAGTCATTCTGATATTCATTCAGAATTCGTATAGCGCTTAATTATAGTCACTCTCAAGACCCCGTTGACAAAATGTGTGATTATATTCATGTTCAAGTCCCCTCAGAAATAGTGTGTGATTATTGTTATGTTACATCTCCTCAGAGATAGTATGTGATTACAGTCATGTTCAGGGCCCCACATAGAGAGTGTTATAACAATGATGCTGAGGTGCTTGCTGTTATAACAGTCATGCTCCGGCTCCTGCAGAGGTAGTATGTGATTATAATGATGCCTAGGTGCCTGCTCAGGTAGTGTGTAGTTACAGTCATGTTCAAGTGATGTTGAGATATGTTGTGATTATACTGAAGCTTAGGTCCCCAAAGCGATAGCGCATGATTAGGGAGGCCCACTAAGATGGGGATTATTGACCTATAGAGAACGTGTGTGATACATGTAAAGTTCCAGTCCCTTTAAAGACAGTCTGTTATGATATACATGTTGATGTCCCTGAAGAGATAGTATGTGATGACAGTCATATTCAAGTCCCACAAAGTTAAAGTATATTGAGCCCACGTCCCCACAGAGATAGAGTGTAATTATAGACATGCCAGGTCCCCATAGAGATATGTGTGATGAAATTCATGTTCAATTACTAAAAGATAGCGCTTGATTGATTATATTGATGTCCAGGTCCCCACAGATATAGTGTGTGATGATAGTTATGTTCAATTACTCAAAGATAGCGTTTGATTGGTTATATTGATGCCCAGGTCCCCACAGAGATAGTGTGTGTTTATAGTGATGTCCAGGTCCCCACAGAGATAGTGTGTGATTATAAGGATGCCCAGGTCCCCACAGAGATAGTGTGTGATTATAAGGATGCCCAGGTCCCCACAGAAATATTGTGTGATTATAGTGATGTCCAGGTCCCTACAGATATAGTGTGTGATTATAGTGATGTCCAGGTCCCCACAGAGATAGTGTGTGATTATAAGGATGCCCAGGTCCCCACAGAGATAGTGTGTGATTATAGGGATGCCCAGGTCCTCACAGAGATAGTGTGTGACTACAGGGAAACCGGGTCCCCACAGAGATAGTGTGTGTTTATATGGATGGCAGGTCCCCACAGAGATAGTGTCTGTTTATGGGGATGGCAGGTCCCCATAGATATACTGTGTGTTTATAGGGATGGCAGATCCCCATAAAGATATGTGTGATGATAGTTATGTTCAATTACTCAAAGATAGCGTTTGATTGGTTATATTGATGCCCAGGTCCCCACAGAGATAGTGTGTGATTATAGGGGTGCTAGGTCCCCACAGAGATAGTCTATAATTATAGAGATGTCAAGCTCCCCACAGTTATAGTGTGTAATTATAGAAATATCCAGGTCCCCACAGAGTTGGTGTGTGATTATAGCGTTACCACAGTCCCCACAGAAATAGTGTGTGATGACAGTCTTGTTCAATTCCCCACAAAGGTAGTGTTTGGTTGATTATATCGATATCCATGACCCCACTGAGATAGTGTGTGAGTATAGACTTGTTCAAGTCCCCACAGAGATAGTATGTCTCCACAGTGATGTCTGTGATTATAGGTTTTATGAAGACTTAAACAGATAGTCATAATCTAGTGGTTTAGCAAACTAATGTAGCCACTTCAACAGTGGCAGCTGCTCCACTAAGGTGGAAGAGCATCGCCCTACTGCTTTAAAGCAGGGCAATGGAAAAAAGGAAATGATAATAATGGACCGTATTATCATTTTATTTTTAGTATTCCAGTTGACATGGTGTTTCTGGTTGGCTAGGGTATGCAGGTATGGTAGGGCAGAACCCATCAGTCTAGTCAGGGTAAGATAGTAACACATCAAAGACAACCCCTGGCAGAGCAGTCAGGCTTATCCCAGAGGCAATGTCTAAAGCGTTTGCACAACGCACTCACACAACAGTGACACTTTAGGCACACCATAAAAAGTGACTCCACACAAGGTTACATAAAAATATCTTTTTTATTATTTATTTTTAAAAAGTTAGACCACAATCACATAAATCACTGTGCCCCTAGGCACTTTGTCATGACATCACATAAAGTCATACACCACTTTTGCCAATTGGATGATTGTCATAATTAACAATGTTAGTGAACTTTAGTAAATACTTATAAGTGAACACCACACTGAAAACATAAGGCCTAACATTACTGTTAGTGCAATCAAGACAATAACGATTAGTTGAACATGTTTCCGCTTGAGCCGGTGTCACCAGTCTGACAGGGCAATCTTTTAAGATAGTTGCTTCCAGCTTTGTTAACACCCAACTACATCCCTTCTACATCCCCTGCCTCCTTCTACATGAAAATGCTCCACTGGTTCCCGTAGAAACAGGGAAAATGCCAGGAATTACAGAGACGCCCTACGGGGAAAGAAAACGCCAAAATATCTCCTGCCTGCACAACGGGGAGAGAGCACAGTCTATGGGTGCTTGTGCTCACCAGCGTGATAGGGCCACTACCGGTTTCCATGGAAGCAGGGGAATGACGGAAGTACAGGGGTGATCTGCGGGGTAAGGAAAAACCAAAGGATCTTACTCCTGGAGATCAGCCCAGTGGGAGGTCTGTTTGTTGGTGCGAGCACACTATCCCTGGGGGCTCGCACTATCTAGCGTGATGGGTCCACATGCCCCCACTATTCACAACAACGGGGCCAGAAGCCAAGGGGAGCCAAATGCCTCCAGTACAGCTCCGTAGTGTGGCATGGGAACGAATCTCTTCATGTTTCGCTGCAAGCGGCCTGGTGCATCTAGGAGGCTCTTGCCTTCCTTAGCAATGCCCGCACCCAGGGGCTCACGTCGGCCACCTAGGGTCTCACATCGGCTGCGTGTGGAAGCATCTGAATGGACACGTGAGGCTCTGGTCACTTCCGGGTGCGGCTGGGCCACATCTTCGGACAGCCAAGGGAACTCCCTGGCCGATATTCCTTGCTGCTTGGGCATGGCCTCGCAGCCATGTAGCAGAGCCCCGGCTGCTGGCTCACATAAACAAAGGCAAGCAATACGAGAGGGAGAGCGTTTTGTTCCGTTCACCTCCTCCTTCTCAATGTTCATGCCCTAGATGAGGGAGCTGTGCTGCCCATGCTGCAGGGTAAAAGCGCTCCTGTATGGGGTTAGCACAAATTGAGCCAACTCCTTGGGCAACAGAATTGAAAACGCTTACCACGCGCTATTAGCAAACAGCGAGGCAAGCACTACCTCGTCCCTGGAGACACTGGGGCAGAGAACAGGGCACAGGCTGGCTAGCACAGAAGGTCCCTTAGCAGAGAGGCAGTCACTTCAGCCACCCAGCAGGCAGCAGGTTAGTTTCACAAGAAGGTATTCACAAACGGCGGTTCCTCCTGGCACACAGCAGTCATTGGGTATGTGCCCCACATAGTGTCTTTTTATTTTCATGGGGTCATAGCCCCTGTATTTATAGTGCCAAAGTCTTTGTTCTGAGGAAACTTCAACCACATATTAGAAGTGCACAACACTGCCGTTCATATTGAAAGCCTTGGCACCAGACACACCACAGGGGGTGGAGCCATTATTTTGGAAGGTAGGCACAGACCTATTCAGGTGCATGTGCAACTCCTCCCACCACACCAAATGAAGACCAGGCCTATTCAGGTGCAAGGAAAACTCCCCCTGCCACTCTAAATTCAGGAAAGGTCTATTCAGCCTAGCACTGAGTCACCCACGCAGGGCAGGACACACCTCAAATACCCCAGGGACTAGAGTGAATGCACATCCCTTCTCTGTCAGTCAAAACCAAACGGTCAATACACATCAGGCAGGCGCAAAAACTCATAAGCACACAGAAATACCCCCTTCTAAAAGTGTTTTTTCTAACTCTGTTTTCACCAATAATCAGGATTTATCACTAGCATGCCTGCCCGCTACGGCCCCCAATGTTAAAAACTGCCTGCCTTTCCGTGGTGGCATTGCCGCCACGGATAGGCACATCCCAGCCTGCATACAAATATGGATGACGGTGTCTACCAGACACCGCCACCATATAAACTGCTTTTCCACCCTGTAGGCAATCGGTGGATTGCCTACTTGTGGAAAACCGGCGGACAGTATTCCCGTTCGCTAGGGTCCCCCCCGCCATGGTAATGTGGCGGGGGAAGTTAGAGGCGGGCAGTGGTTTTTGGCGGGTGGATCGCCACCGCCATACAGCCAGTGGCGATCCACCCATTATCATAATGAGCCCCTTAATATTCCCTTGCCACACAAAAAACCCATACCCACCCTAAGCCCTAAGAAATCCCTTACGATCCAAAAACTCATACCCACCCTAACCCTGAAAAATCCTTTGTCACGCAAAAACCTATATTCACTATAAACCATAAAATATACCTTGCTACCCAAAAACCTATACTCACCCTAAACCATAAAAAAATACCTTGCCACCTAAAATCCCATACCCATCCTAAACCCCCAATATTCCCTTGGCACCAAAAAACCCCAAACCCATCATCAACCCTAAGGCACAACTTTGAATCTAAAAACCCATAACGGCCCTAAACCCAAAAAATCCATTATCACCCAAAAACTCATACCCACCCTAAACCATAAAATTTCTCTTGCCCCCAAAATCCCACACCCACAATAAACCTTAAAAATTCCCTTGTGACACAAAAACCCATACTTAACTTAAACCCTACAAAATCCCTTGCCACCAAAATCTTAAACCCGTCCTAAACGCTAAGAACCCCCATCAAACCCACAAAACCCATACCCACCCATAACGCTAACAATCCCTTACCACTCAAAAACTACACCCACCCTAACCACCAATAATTCACTTGCCACCCAAATACCCATTCCCACCATAAAAAATCCCTTGAGTCCCAAAAACCCATCCAAACACTAAAACCTAAATTATTCATTACCACCCAAAAAACCCATTTCAGCCCTAAACCCTAGATGTTCCCTTGCCACCCAAAACCCAAACCCAGCTTAAACCCCTAAAAAAGCCTTACCACTCAAAAATCCATACCGACCCTAAACACTAAAAATTCCCCTATCACTCAAACACCCATACCCACCAGAAACCATAACATTTCCCTTGCCCCCCAAAAATCCAGCCCACCCTAAACCTTAAAACAGCTCTTATCACCCAAAAACCCATATCTACCCTAAGGCAAACCTTACGACCAAAAAACCCATAATCACCCAAAAACTCATGCCCACCCTAACTTTAAAAATTCCCTTGCCACCCAAAAACCCACACCCATCCTAAATGCTAAAAATTCCATTGCCACCCAAAAACCCATACCCACCTTAAACCCTAAATAAATCCCTTACCAACCGAAAACCTACACTGACTGTAATCCCTAAAAATTCCCTTGCCACCCAACAACCCCATACTCACCCTAAACACAAAATGTTCCCTTGCCACCTAAAAACCCATAACTACCCTAAAAAACCTTACCACACAAATATACCCACACCCACCCTAAACCCTAAAAATTTGCTTGCCACCCAAAAACTCATACCCACCGAAAAACCCATACAAACTATAAACCCTATAAAAAAATCATTGCAACCCAAAAAAAAACACACACTAAAGCCTAAAGGTTCCCTTGCCAACCAAAACCCCTACCCACCCTAAAAACTAAAAAATCCCTTACCAACCAAAAACCCACAAGGACGCACCCACCCTACACGCTAGCAAATCCCTTGCCACCCAAACACTCATACAAACACTAAACCCTTGATGATTCATTACCAACCAAAAACCCATACCCACTCTAAACCTTAAAAAATCCCCTACCACCCAAAAATCCATACCCATCCAAAACCCCAAAAATGAATTTGCCACCCAAAAATCTATACCCACCCTAAACTCTGCAAAATTCCCTTGCCACCTAAAAACCCTTTCCTGCCCAAAACCCTAAAAATACCCTTGCCACCCAAAACCCCATTCCCACCCTAAACCCTAAGAAATCCCTTACAACCCAAAAACCCATACCCACCCTAACCCTAAAAATGCCTTTGCCACCCAAAAGCCCATACCCATCCTACATTCTAAAAATTCCCTTGCAGCCCAAAAACCCATACCCACCCTAAACACTAAAAAAGCCCTTACCTCCTAAAAACATATACTCACCATGAACCATAAAAAATACCTTGCCAACCAAACTCCCACGCCTACCCTAAACCCTCAATATTCTCTTGGCACCCAAAAACCCATAACCACCCTCAACCCTAAAGATTCATTATCGCCCAAAAACTCATACCCACCCTAAACCCTAAAGATTAATTATCACCCAAAAACTCCTACCCATCCTAAACCATAACATTTCCCTTGCCCCCATAAACCCACAGCCACCCTAAACATTAAAAATTCCCTTCAAACCCATACCTACCCGAAACTCTAAAAATCCCTTTCCTCTCAAAAACCTACCCCTACCTTAAACCCAAAAATGTAACTTGCCACCCAAAACCCCATACCCACCATCAAAAATCCCTTGCCCCAAAACCCATGCAAACACTAAACCCTCCATTATTTTTTACCACCCAAAAAACCCATATCAGCCCTAAACTGTATATGTTCCCTTGCCACCCAAAACCCATGCCCACCCTAAACCCTAAAAAATCCCTTTGTACCCAAAAACTGACACCAGACCTAAACCTTAAAACTTCCCTTGCGACCCAAAAACCCATACATCCAGTAAAATCTACAAAATCCTTTGCACCAAAAATCTTAC
Organism: Lissotriton vulgaris; assembly: GCF_964263255.1. Lineage (NCBI taxonomy): Eukaryota > Metazoa > Chordata > Amphibia > Caudata > Salamandridae > Lissotriton > Lissotriton vulgaris. Next base: position 15,712 of record NW_028241748.1, read on the forward strand.
ACCCACCCTAAACAATAAAAAATTCCCTTGCCATCCAAAAACCCATACCCAGCCTAAACCCTAAAACATCCCGTACCACCTAAAAATCGATACCCACCCTAAATGCTAAAAATTCCCCGATCACCCGAACACCCATACCTACCTGAAACCATAACATTTCCCTTGCCCTCAAAAATCCACACCCACAGTAAGCCTTAAAAAAAGCACTTTTTGCCTAAAAAGCTACACTCACGCTAAAACCTAAAAAATACCTTACCAGCCAAAAACCCATACCTACCCTAAACCCTAAAAATTCCCATGTCACCCAAAAAATTATATCTACCCCACACACTAAGGCAAACCTTACAACCAAAAAACCCAGAATCACCCTAAACCCTAAAAATTCCTTATCACCCAAAAACCCAAGCCCACCGTAAACCTTAAAAACGCCCTTGCCACGCAAAAGCCCACACCCATCCTAAATGCTGAAAATTCCATTGCGAACCAAAAACTCCATACCCACCGTAAACCCTAAATAAATCCTTTACCAACCAAAAACCTATACCCACCCTAAACCCTAAATAATCCCTTGCCACCTAAAAAACCATACCCACCCTAAACAAATCCCTCGCCACCCAAAAAACCAATACAAACAATAAACCCTAAGTAATTCATTAACACCCAAAAACCCACACCCACCCTAAACAATTCTGTACCACTTAAAAACCTACACCCATCTTAAACTCTAAAAATTCACTTGCCAACCAAAAACGCATACCTACTCCACACCCTAAAAATTCCCTTCCCACACAAAAACCCACACCCACCCTAGAAAATCCCTTGCCACCCAAAATCCCATACAAACCCTAAACCCTAAAAGATTAATCACCATCCAAAAACCCATACCCACACAAAACCCATGTCCACCCTAAACCTTTAAACAAACCTTACCATGGAAATACTCATGCACACCCTAAGCCCTAAAAAATACCTTACCACCCAAAATCCTATACCAACCCTAAGCCCTAAAAATTCCCTTTCAACCTAAAACCCACACCCACAGCCACCCAAAACCCCAAGAATTCCCTTACCACCCAAAAACGCATACTCTCCCTAAACCTTAAAAAAATCTCTTACCACCCTAAAACCCATACACACCCTAAACACTAAAGGTTCCCTTGCAATTCAAAACCCATACACCATAAAACCTAAACAATCCCCAATCACCCAAAAAACCATACTCATCCTAAATTCTAAAAATTCACTTGCCAACCAAAAACACATACCCTCCTTAAACCCTAAAAAATCCCTTACCACCCAAAAATCTATATTTACCCGAAACCCTAAAAAATGTAGCACCACTCAATAGCCCAAGCCCACCTTATACCTTTAAAAGAACCACCACTGCTTTCCTCCACGGGAAACTACAGGGTATGGTTGCTTCCCTGTGGGCCTATCACCATGAGTCTTTCTATGTATGCCACTACAGAACTAGGTATAAGAGATGCTGCCACTCACCACATCTTCAACAAAGCAGACTCCATCATAGCACCACACCTCCGAGATGTCATCAACTGCTCCCTCAACTCCGCCACCTTCCCGGAAAGCTGGAAACACGCAGAACTCAGCGCCCTTCTGAAAAAACCCATAGCTGACCCCACCGAACTCAAAAACTACCGCCCCATCTCGCTTCTTCCATTCCCGGCCAAAGTCATCGAGAAAGCTGTCAACAACCAGCTCGCCACCTTCCTCGAAACCAACAAATCCCTCGACCCCTCACAGTCCGGCTTCCGAGCCAAACACAGCACTGAGACTGCACTTATCGCAGCAACAGACGACATTCGAACTCTACTGGACAATGGAGACACAGTCACCCTCATCCTCCTGGACCTCTCCGCTGCCTTCGACACAGTCTGTCATAGCACCCTTCTACAGCGCCTCAGAAACGGCGGAATCCAAGGAAAAGCACTGGAATGGATTACCTCGTTCCTCACCGGAAGAACCCAGAGAGTCCGCCTCCCACCATTCAAGTCAGAGGCCTCTGAAGTCATCTGCGGCGTGCCACAAGGATCATCACTCAGCCCCACCCTCTTCAACGTATACATGAGCCCCCTTGCGGCCATCGCTCGCCAACACAATCTCAACATCATCTCCTACGCTGACGACACTCAACTGATCCTCTCACTCACCAAAGACCCTAACACCGCCAAAACCAACTTACACGAAGGAATGAAAGAAGTAGCCGAGTGGATGAAGCACAGCCGTCTGAAACTGAACTCAGACAAAACAGAAGTCCTGATCTTAGGCACCTCCCCCTCCGCCTGGGATGACTCTTGGTGGCCAGAGGCCCTTGGAAAAGCACCCATCCCGACGGACCACGCACGGAACCTGGGCGTCATCCTGGACTCCTCACTCTCGATGACCAGACAAGTCAACGCCGTTTCATCATCTTGCTTCAACATTCTTCGCATGCTCAAAAAAACATTTCGCTGGATCCCCACCGAAACTAGAAAAACGGTCACCCACGCACTGGTCACGAGGCGCCTGGACTACGGAAACACCCTATACGCCGGTACCACCGCAAAACTCCAGAAAAAACTCCAACGCATCCAGAACGCTTCAGCCAGGCTCATACTAGACATCCCGCGTAAAGAACACATCTCTGGTCACCTGAAAAACCTCCACTGGCTCCCCGTAAATAAGAGGATTACTTTCCGCCTCCTAACCCACGCACACAAAGCACTTTACGAACTTGGACCCGAATGCCTCAACACACGACTGTCCTTCTACACCCCCTCCCGTCAGCTACGATCCTCCAACCAAGCCCTTGCCACTGTACCTCACATCAACAAAACCACCATGGGAGGTAGATCCTTCTCCTACCTGGCAGCTAAAACCTGGAACTCACTTCCCACTCACCTTCGCCTTACTCAGAACCACCTAGCATTCAGAAAGCAACTTAAAACTTGGATATTCGACAAGTAATTCCCCACCCTTCCTCAAGCGCCTTGAGACCCTATGGGTATGTAGCGCGCTATATAAATCTCTTGACTTGACTTGACTTGACTAGTTGGCTATAGTGTGCATCTATTGTCAGTCACTACTACTTCCCATGTTGCACTTGTTTAATGTGATGGAAACTTCACTGCTAAAGTTAGGAGAGTCTCAAAAGTGTGTCATTCTGAAAATTGGGCTGTGGTTCTGCACTGTTTGGGCTGTACCGTCTTACTCCTCCAATGTGCTTCTGTTGAGTAAGTAATCAGCTTAAACTGCTGCAACATGAGCTGCACATGTTTTTGTCTGAGGAAAACATGTTTTTCTGCTGTTTGTTCTTAATATGAATGTGGGTTAGGAAAGCTTGCATTTCTACTTACCACACTGTAAATTCTGTGTGTGGGTGTGAGATGCTTACAGAGCTGCTGCCTACTGCCTGATGCCTGATCTGCGTGTATTAGGGAAGTGTGTACTCCTTGCGCTTGAGGAAAAATGTCCTAGTTCTTGTGTCTATATTGTGTACATTCAAGGTTTCACTATGTATGGCCATGCTATACATGCCCTATGTGTGAAAGGAAGTTGGTACTATTATTGTCTGTATTGTACCTGTTGCATATCCGAGTGACTCTTCCACTACTGCTGCAATGGTGTACCTGTTCGATGTGTGTTGTAGAAGTTAGGGAAAACGTTTTCATTATATAAACTTCAAGGCCATTTGGTTGGTCCCTAATTGTACTATATAAGCTGCAAGAAAGAAAAGTTGACACTGTAAGACAGTGCCTTGTGTGTATTGTCACAAAGCACATGTGTGAGGTATAAATGCACCTTTATGGCAACTTGCCTTTCAGAAAATGGAATATCCACTATGCTCCAGGAGCGAAGGGGAGTTTTAATGATAATATTTAATATAAGTATATACTGCACATAATAAATCAATCAAGAGTTGTGATAGGTGCAATCATTACACTATCCACCATTGATCTCAGAAAGATGAAAAGCCCGGACAGTCACAGCAGGTCTCAGGGAAGCGCATTTACCTATTGTGCCACTCTGCCTGCCGTGCAGGGAAATGCAACCTTTGTTTAGCATGAAATCCTTTAATTGCAAATTAGCCATTAGTATTCATTTGTGCTATAAAGTTAAAAAATACCTATATTTCAACTTCCTTAGTTTCCAATATGTGCTTTTTGAGGCATTGAAGCGCTGCTATTCCATTTAAAGTCTTATCACCAAATATCTACTATTTTTTGTAGATCTTTTAAAATGAATCTCTTACTTAAAAGGTTAACCAATGTTTCATGAATGTGACAATCACATTCTTCACAAATCATTTCAATAGCACATTAAAACATGTTCCACTATTGCAGCAGTGAATAGTGGTCTTTTTGAAGTACTTCAAATTTGACTAAGCTGAGGGTCCGTATCATGCCCTGTCTGTGTACTAAACAAACAATATTGGTCAGAGAGTGATTGTTTGCTGTTAGGTCTTACTTCACAATTTAAGAGATAACTGGCATTTTATCGATCTCCCTTTGGAAATAAGAGAAAGAAAGGCGTTTCCACCTCCTCTTTCAAGTAACGAACCGAAAATAAAAGAAAATGCATTCAGTTTCTTAGTTTCCCCATCATCACCATAAAAACAAGGAGGGGAAACCAGACTTTGCATTTGCACGCAGAGTTAGGACGAGACCCTGCAAAGCACTTCTCACAATGTAAGAACGAAGACCTCCACCCTTCCCTGAACAGCAGCGCAGACAGCACTGGATTAACAACACAATGGTTTCCAGGGCTCCTACCTGAAGAGGTGTTAACGGATGCAAATCACGGCTTTTGTTTGGCCTTTCTGAGGCTGGAAATGCAGGTCAAAGTCAAAGGACACCTCTCCCTTCCCCCAGCCCTTAGAAACTCGCTACGGGCTGCAGTTTCAACATTTAGACAGCCAAAGAGCTGAAAGCGAGCATCAGTGTAATGCAAGCAGGGAAATTGCAAACGAACGAGTTAAGTTACTTACTTTTGACTCTTGCACCTGTGAGAATCCACGCAATAGATAAGGCCTGTTATTTAATTGTGTTAGGTGTTCATTAAATTCTTACCTATAAAGCAATGCATACAATGGTTTAAAAGGTCCAATGCGGCTAAGTCATCTGGCGGTCCTTGTTCACCTTTTCATTTTTTATTAAACCATTTCTTTTTGTAATTATAGTTTAGAAATCAAATATTGCTTTCAGAATATATCTCATAAGTACCAAGAAGTCTGAAGTACGTAACAGACAAAGAAACAGTTTTACATGTTAGTGCATTGTCCCTGTCCTTGCACGTTTTTAACACAGTTAAACATCTAATCATGATTAAAGAATATAATTTAACAGATTTCTTCAAACGTGAGCGGGATGACAAAACACCCTCCTGGGATATTTTGACCTATGCACTACTGTAAACATGACCGCAAATGCAAATTGTGCCATTTAAGCAATACCACTGGTTAGTTCAAATTTAGATCGCTCCTCCATTACCACTGGAAAGTACCCCCAGGTTTTACTGAGTTGTGCATGTCTATTTAGGAGGGAGTAAGCAATAATATTATATGCAAAGTGAATGTCAAAACCTGTTTGAGCGTGTTACTTCCTATTTCATTGGAAGCAGATGATAATTGGCTGCAAATAAAAAAACAAGCATTGACAACGCCAATATGTCTCGCTTATTAGACCTATTGACTTGGAGAATGAGTTTCAGCCATGCTGCATCTTATGATTAACGTTATTATAAAATTAGGTTCCCAGTTTCTGTTATGCTTTATAGCATAACATTTGTAAATAAAGAAAGTTCAGGCCTTGGCACAGAGGTGGGAAAAGGCAGGTCTTTCGGTTCGAGTACAATGGATTCGGGGGACTTAAGCGAGGGCCAGGGAGACAGACCACAGGTGGCTGGTGGGGTGGTGGAAGGTCAGGCGGCTGTTCAAATATTCGGGTCCCATGTTGTGGAGGGCTTTGCAGACATGCATGAGCAGTTTGAAGAGGAGAGTCAGTGCAGGTTGTAGATGTGGGAGGTGTAGTGGACTCACCTTGACACTTTGAGGATGATGTTTGCGTTCTGGATAGTTTGGGGTGCTTGAGGAGGGTGGTGGTTCTGGCATAGAGGGTTTTCCCATAGTTAAGTCGAGTAGTGATGAGGGATTGTGTGATGATTCTACTGGTGTCTGTTATAATCCATCTGAAGATCTTACGGAGCATTCTGAGGGTGTTGAAGCATGTGGCAGCAACCGTCTCACGGAGAGCCCACTGTCGAGGAGTGATGCCAAGGTGGGGGTGTTGCTAGTCCAAGGGTGGAGGGCCACCAGATGTCATCAGATGGTGAGGGGGTCCTCCAAAGAGATCTTTGGTCTTTTCAGTGTTGAGTTTGAGGCAGTTGGTTCTCATCTATTCGACAACGTCAGTCATGGTATTCTGGAAGCTCGCTCTAGTGGTGTCTGTGTCACTGGCGCGGGAGAGTATGGGTTGGGTGTCGGTGTATGAGATAATGTTGAGATCGAGGTTGCGAATGATGGGTGCTAATGGCGACATGCAGAGATTGAACAGTGTGGCACTGAGAAAGGAGCCCTGGGGTACTTTCAAGGACGCATAAAACAAAATATTGTCCCTCTGTATCAGGAGTTTCATGTGCTTTCTTCTGCTCTTTGCCTGCTTCTTCGTTAGGTGCATATCTGTGTATATCACTATGAAGTCACCCTTTCTACCATATCAGACAATAATTGTAAACAGTTTTCTTCATTTTTCAAGTACATGAAATAAGAAAGTGACTGTTATTTTCAAGTCCCCACAAAGATACTGTGTGGTTACATGACTGTTTAAGTCACCACAGAGATAGTGTGTGATTATTGGGATGTTCAAAATGTCACAAAGATATTGTGTGTTTATTATGATGTTCAAGTCTCCATAGAGATAGCATGCAAGGTTAGTAGAGTTCAAGTCCCAGTGTAGAGCAACTCAAGTCATGTAACAAAATCATGAGGCCCCCTCTAAATTTAGGCTAATGCTGGTGGACTGA